>NC_087195.1:9032751-9057751 GCF_035594125.1 Scylla paramamosain
CTCTCTCTCTCTCTCTCTCGTTTTCGTAAATTATTCTATTTTTTCTTTTTTTGTCTTTTTGGTTATTTTTTTCTCTCTTTCTAATCAGTTAATTTGCTGTTTGTCTTGCCCATATTCGAGCTTCATTTTATTCTTTACCTCCTCCTCCTCCTCCTCCTCCTCCTCCTCCTCCTCCTCCTCCCCCTCCTCCTCCTCCTTCTCCTCCTCCTCCTCCTCCTTCTCCTCCTCCTCTTCTTCCTTCAATTGACCTTTGGAAAGTGACCTGCGTGCGTGGAAAATGAGGTCAGGTCACCGGATGTTTAATTAGTGTATGTGTTTGTTAAGCTCTTGCTGGTGTTGCTATAGTTATTGTTACTATCACTGTTGTTGTTTTTATTATTGTTGTTGATGCCGATAGTGGTGGTGGAGGTGGTAGGTTATTTAAAGATATAGAGAGATAGAGACGGACAAAGTTGTAGGATTATGAAAGAAAAGGAGGAAGAGGAAGAAGAGAAAGAGGAGGAAGAGATTTATTATTATTATTTTTTTTTTATGTAGGAGGGACACTGGCCAAGGGCAACAAAATTCCAATAAAAAAAAAATGCCCACTGAAATGCCAGTCCCATAAAAGAGTCAAAGCACTAGTCAAAAATTGATGGATAAATGTCTTGAAACCTCCCTCTTGAAGGAATTCAAGTCATAGGAAGGTGGAAATACAGAAGCAGGCAGGGAGTTAAAGAGTTTACCAGAGAAAGGGATGAATGATTGAGAATACTGGTTAACTCTTGCGTAAGAGAGGTGGACAGAATAGGGGTGAGAGAAAGAAGAAAGTCTTGTGCAGCGAGGCCGCGGGAGGAGGGGAGGCATGCAGTTAGCAAGATCAGAAGAGCATAAAAATAGCGGTAGAAGACAGCTAGAGATGCAACATGGCGGCGGTGAGAGAGAGAGGCTGAAGACAGTCAGTTAGAGGAGAGGAGTTGAAGAGACGAAAAGCTTTTCGTTCCACCCTGTCTAGAAGAGCAGTATGAATGGAACCCCTAAAGACATGTCAAGCATACTCCATACATGGACGGATAAGGCCCTTGTACAGAGTTAGCAGCTGGGAGGGTGAGAAAAACTGGCGGAGGCGTCTCAGAACACCTAACTTCATAGAAGCTGTTTTAGCTAGAGATGATATGTGAAGTTTCCAGTTCAGATTATAAGTAAAGGACCGACCAAGGATGTTCAGTGTAAAAGAGGGGGACAGTTGAGAGTCATTGAAAAAGAAGGGATAGTTGTCAGAAAGGCTGTGTCAACTTGATAGATGGAGGAATTGAGTTTTTGAGGCATTGAACAATACCAAGTTTGCTCTGCCCCAATCAGAAATTTTAGAAAGATCAGAAGTCAAGCGTTCTGTGGCTTCCCTGCGTGAAATGTTTACCTCCTGAAGGGTTGGACGTCTATGAAAAGACGTGGAAAAGTGCAGGGTGGTATCATCAGCGTAGGAGCGGATACGACAAGAAGTTTGGTTTAGAAGGTCATTAATAAATAATAAGAAGAGAGTGGGTGACAGGACAGAACCCTGAGGAACAGCACTGTTAATAGATTTAGAAGAACACTGACCGTCTACCACAGCAGCAATTGAACGGTCAGAAAGGAAACTTGAGATGAAGTTACAGAGAGAAGGATAGAAGCCGTAGGAGGGTAGTTTGGAAATCAAAGCTTTGTGCCAGACTCTATCAAAAACTTTTGATATGTCCAAGGCAACAGCAAAAGTTTCACCAAAAAGAGGATGACCAAGACTCAGTAAGGAAAGCCAGAAGATCACCAGTAGAGCGGCCTTGACGGAACCCATACTGGCGATCAAATAGAAGGTTATGAAGTGATAGATGTTTAAGAATCTTTCTGTTGAGGATAGATTAAAAAACTTTAGATAGGCAGGAAATTAAAGCAGTAGGACAGTAGTTTGAGGGATTAGAGCGGTCACCCTTTTTAGGAACAGGCTGAATGGAGGCAAATTTCCAGCAAGAAGGAAAGGTAGATGTTGACAGACAGAGCTGAAAGAGTTTGACTAGGCAAGGTGCAACCACGGAGGTACAGTTTCGGAGAACAATAGGAGGGATCCCATCAGGTCCATAAGCCTTCCGAGGATTTAGGCCAGCAGATGTGATAGCAATGGTGCCATCTGGTTGAAATAAAGGAGGGAAAGAAGAAGAAGCAAAGTTATTGGAGATGTTTTTGGCTAGATGCCAGAAGTCACGAGGAGAGTTAGATCTTGAAAGGTTTTGACACTTTCTGTTAATACAGGAGTTTTTGGCTAGTTAGAGAACAGACTTGGCATGGTTCCGGGCAGAAATATAAAGTGCATGAGATTCTGGTGATGGAAGGCTTAAGTACCTTTTGTGAGCCACCTCTCTATCATGTATAGCACGAGAACAAGCTGTGTTAAACCAAAGTTTGGAAGGTTTAGGTCGAGAAAAAGAGTGAGGAATGTACGCCTCCATGCCAGACACTATCACCTCAGTTATGCGCTCAGCACACAAAGACAGGTCTCTGACATGGAAGCAGTAGTCATTCCAAGGAAAATCAGCAAAATACCTCCTCAGGTCCCCCCAGTTAGCAGAGGCAAAACGCCAGAGGCATCTGCGCTAAGGGGGGATCCTGAGGAGGGGTTGGAGCGATAGGACAAGATATAGATATGAGATTGTGATCGGAGGAGTCCAACGGAAAAGAAAGGGTGACAGCATAACCAGAAGGATTAGAGATCAGAAAAAGATCAAGAATGTTGGGCGTATCTCGAGGACGATCAGGAATACGAGTAGGGTGTTGCACCAATTGCTCTAGGGCGTGGAGGATAGCAAAACTGAAGGCTATTTCACCAGGATGGTCAGTGAAGGGAGAGGAAAGCCAAAGCAGATGATGAACATTGAAGTGTCCAAGAATGGAGACCTCTGCAAAAGGGAAGAGGGCCAGAATGTGCTCCACTTTCAAAGTTAAGTAGGCAAAGAATTTCTTATAGTCAGGGGAGTTAGGTGAAAGGTATTTTTTTTTTTTATGTAGGAAGGATACTGGCCAAGGGCAACAAAAATCTAATGAAAAAAATGCCCACTGAAATACCAGTCCCATAAAAGGGTCAAAGCAGTGGTCAAAAATTGATGAATAAGTGTCTTGAAACCTCCCTCTTGAAGCAATTCAAGTCATAGGAAAGTGGAAATACAGAAGCAGGCAGGGAGTTCCAGAGTTTACCACGAGCGGGCGGCGGCGGGCCGGGACAGGAGGTGGTGCATCAGCGGGCGGCGGCCGGGGCAGGAGGTGGTGCACGAGCGGCAACGGCGGGAGGTGGTGTCCGAGCGGTCAGCGGCGGACCGTGGCAGGAGGGTGGTGCCCGATCGGGCGGCGTCGGATGGGGTGGGTCGGGCGGGCTGCGGGGACAGGCGGCGAGGTGGCGCACCAGCGGGCGTCGGCGAGGTGTGAGGTGGTGCCCGAGCGGGCGGCGTCGGGCGGGACGGACCACATCACACCACAGCTGCGAGGTGGAGTTCGGGATGCGACACCGAAGCCTCTGTAGAGCTGTGGCTCCTTCCCGCAGGGCCCGCAGCTCCTGGTCGCCTTCTTGCGCAGCCGCTAGTGCTGCGTTGCCCACGGTGGGGGGAGTGTGCCCGTTGCCACGCTGTGTGGTAGGGCGCCGTCGCCAGAGCGCGTACCGCCACACCATCCCAAACCGCTTCGAGGTGAGGAAAACATGTGGCAACGTCCGGCGTGAAGGCGGGAACGTCACGCAAGTCGTTTGTGGTTGACATCGCGTGTCACAGCGTCACGAACTGTAGTATTCTCTACGCCAAGGACACGGAGGCAAACACAGACCACAGTCTTGGTGTACAGCAATACCAGGGCGAGCGGCCGTGGGTGTGCGAGACGAGACTCGAGGCGAGTCGTGGGTTCCCCCAGCTCCCAGGTGCTTGGCCTGACCTGACTTTGAACGTGGCTGGGAAGTTTAGCATGTTGGGAATCCACGAGGATTAGCGTGGAGTGACTAGCCGGCTGGCCAGTCACTACAAGCGCATAACAGAGATGATAGTGTCTGGCATAGAGGCGTACATTCCTCACCCTTTTTCTCGACCTAAACCTCCCAAGCCTTAGTTTAACACAGCCTGTTCTCATACTATACATGATAGAGAGGTGGCTCACAAAAGAATCTCATGCGCTTTATATTTCTTTCCAGAATTATGCCAAGTCGGTGTCGCCGCCTGTCCATGCAGCCCGCCCAACTAGCCAAGAACTCCTTCATTCACCCATATGGCTGGCATAAGGCAATCATTGCCTTGATTGGTGTATTTCATATCAAGGCTTACAAAGATTGACTATTGTTGACTCAAATGTGCCTAAATAGTATAAAAACCTTTCCATGGGAACTCAGAATCAGATTCCTTCCCACAAAATGCCTTAATATAAAATTATGATTGTGAAACGAAAATGTTCCCTCCAGGGAACATTGTTGATATATCTATGAACAAAATAAAATATTCTTCTAATACTGTTTTCCCTGCACAAGATGTGTATTGTTCTTAAAGAGTGTCATTGTATTATTCTTTCCTCATCATCTGCATACTTCTCTCCTAAGTTTATCATTTTCCAAGAGCACATACTTGGCCACATATGGAATGATCAAACTCATGAACAATTTTTTTTTTTTTTGGCTCAAGGAGAAATTTTACTAGATTGAGACAATACTCTCTCTCTCTCTCTTTCTCTCTCTCTCTCTCTCTCTCTCTCTCTCTCTCTCTCTCTCTCTCTCTCTCTCTCTCTCTCTTGCATGTGTGTGCTTGTAATATTACAAATCCAACAAGAATTTCATGAATATTTTCACTTTCAGTGACTTTTGCGTGACGGTACACACAGTTAGGAGGCTGTAATCACAGACAAACACAGAGAAAGTGATGCTGTGATTTGTTGTTAACAAATCTGAAACGGTCAGCTGACGAAGAAAAATCATCTTGGTCTTCCCGCATATAGTATTTGTGGCAGTGTGTGAATGAAAAGGGTGCAATGTGCCATGATTTATGACTTTTTTTTTTTTTTTTTGCATTAAATGGCAAGAGAGACCACATATATGTAAATCACTGTAAATCTACCTCGTCAGTTTGACATGCAGAGTCGAGAAGTCAGGCAAAGATTTTGTGTAAATTTGTAAGAATTGGCCAGCTCGCATGTGCTGGTGCTCATTTCATAACATGCACGATATTGGCACGACCAAAGAAAGTCCCTACCTTCAGTACATCATATCCACATCTCTTGGCGTCTTCATGATCAGTGGATAAAGACGTGTGGAAAAAGTTAAACATGCCTGACCGATTTTATGGTGAAGTAGCGTTATTTGCCTGTGATGGTTATGAAATACAGTAGGTGATGAAATACAGTAGATTGACACACACACACACACACACACACACAGAGAGAGAGAGAGAGAGAGAGAGAGAGAGAGAGAGAATGATCATGTCCTTTATAATATATTAATTACGTCTGGCAGCATGGAATTTTGATTGAGGATAACAAACATCAACTAAGGAAATGAACTAAGGAAAATTTAAACTAAGGAAATGAAGGAACACTACTGAAAACTGCACAAATGTTATGGAATTTTTCGTTACGAATATTACTAATATAGAAAAACCTTGTGGTTAATTACAGAACACCAGAAAAAGGTGTTACGCAAATTCTTGAAATAAAAACGAAAAACAGGAGGGAGTACTTCAGGTCTCAAGAAATTATAGTATTAAGCACATGTAGGTTTATTGTTCTAAGGAATATATATATATATATATATATATATATATATATATATATATATATATATATATATATATATATATATATATATATATATATATATAATCTTAGATGCTGGTACTATTACATATACAGTCAAAGAAACTTCTTTGTTTTTCGTGTAAAAAATAAATTTATAACACAAGCGATCGCGGGCCAGACATTCAACTGGTGGCCGCGGGCCCGTAGTCGGACCACCTTGACTTAGATGCTTATTGGGTTGGCTGTGAGATTCTAACGCCCCCGCGACCCTATTTCGCCTCCCCCTACCCCTCCTCTCCTTTCCCCGCCGCCAGTCGCACCTGATTCAAACTGGAGGCGACACTCATGCCTCCGGAAAGAGCCGGTCGCCTGAAACTCCTTCGGCCGCCTTCAAAACACTTCCTGTCAACACATTTATTGGGGTATATATAAAGATACGTGACCACTGACCACTCTTCACCTCTGCCTGCTACACTGTGGTGGATATTCTGATGCAAAAGCAACACATTTTATTGTTATTAACCTTTTCCCTTCTAGTCTGTCATAGAATTATTTTGCTTTCACTTATTTTGAATATGCGTATAGCCATTAATGCAGTGTTGCTTAGAGCGGTAAAGAAACAAAATGAATGTTCTGGCCTCCCATAACCTTTCTTCATTGTAATCCAAGAAGACTTAAGTGCTGCCCGTCTCATGTTTTTCACTTTTACTTTTACTAAGGCAACCCATTACCTACCATTACCCACCCACATTCTCCAAGCAAAGGCTAAACATTGAACTTATAGTCATGGAAATCCTCCAGCAGGCATTACCACCACATTCAGGCCATAAGTCTCTGCCGTATCTAAAATATCATAAGAGACAGCACAATAAACACTTTCCAACTCTATGAGAAAATAAGTGTAGATATTTCTAGGAAAAAAGTAAAAAAAAAAAAAAAAAGATAAGAGATGTAGGGTAGCAGACATGGTTTTCCATAAGAATATAAAGGAAACTGCAAGAAATCATCAGGCTTATACGTGGCAGTCCCTGTGCAAAAGCATTCCTATCTAAATTTGTCTAATCTTCTTTAAATGCTCTCCACTGACTCGACGCTAATAACCTGATTACTGAGTTTATTACGGGCATCTACCACTAACTGAGAACCAGTTTCTTTTTTTTTTTTTCTTTTCTTTTAAGCCAAACTGCCAATTCTTAGAAAATCTGCTGATAGGTATCCGGAGGCCTAACATCCTGTAAGTTCTTAGAAACCTGCTAATAAGTCATGACAATCCTACAAGCAAAAACAAAGGCCGAACAGAAACTTAATATGTAAAGACGGTAACTCAGGACGAGACCAAAACCTATCAAGAGGTTCCGCCTGTTTAAGAGACAAAGGAGACTGACAGGTCGACGAGCGGCGTCACAAAAGAAAATATAAGAAGAGAGAGTCGAAGGTCATGATGTAAGGTGCAGTATGAAGAGAAATGATATAGGCTTCTAGAAAACAAAGAAGGGTTGATAGATAATACGTGACTGAGGCAAGAATGATGTAAGAACCAGACACCTATCGTTCACTTGCTTGAACTTCAGCGTTAGTTGCATACGAGTGTTTAGTGTTTCTCATTCTCCCTTAGGCAGTTAGGTCCCTCACCTTGACCCCCTGAGGCTGCTGCCACACACAGTGCAGAGGTGCAAAGAGCTGCGGCTAGTAGCGACGAGCTAGTGAAGGTGCCTCGATCTCGCTCTAGCCAACACCAGCGCACCTACACAGCCAGGACTTCGCGGCTGTGGAACATGTTCACGGTGGCCACGTCCCAAGTGCAGGACATGTCCACACACCAGGTGAAGCTGGCAACCCACAGCTGGCGTAGCACGCACCTGTCCCCACTGGCGCTTTAAATTTTTATTGTATTATTGTATTAGTATTATTATCTTTATGTTAAGTATGTATAGTGTTATTCCTGTAAATAATACTATCATAGGCTTTTAAATAATTCCATACTCAGCGTGGAATTTTAAGCCTTTCTGTAAATATTTGTTAAAAGAGAGAGAGAGAGAGAGAGAGAGAGAGAGAGAGAGAGAGAGAGAGAGAGAGAGAGAGAGAGAGAGAGAGAATGTGAAAAGTTATGTATGTTGTGAAAAATATGAGTTGATGGAAACTGATATGTGACTACCTTTCTGTCGACGACCCTAAGTGTCTTGACACCCCCATCAACTTTTTCTTCATTAACTTCTGCAACATTCGCGGTCTAAGATCTAATTTTCAATCTGTAGAACACCACCTCTCCTCTTCTAAACCTCATCTTCTTTTCCTCACTGAAACTCAGGTGTCTGAGGCAACTGACAGTAGCCCCTTTTCTGTTCCCTCCTACTTTCTCTATCCTCATTTTCGATCCAGAGCTGGATGCTGCGTTTATGTGCGCAATGGCTTAACCTGCTCTCGTGCCCACGCTCTTGAATCTTCCGAGTTTTCCACCATCTGGTTACGACTACAGAGTCACTCTCATACTAAATTTATCTGTGCTGTATACCTCTCTCCGAACTCCTCTGACTATAAGAAACTCTTTGACTACTTAACTTCCAAAGTGGAGCACATTCTGACCCTCTTCCCTTTTGCAGAGATCTCCATTCTTGGAGACTTCAATGTTCACCACCAGCTTTGGCTTTCCTCTCCCTTCACTGACCATCCTGGTGAACTAGCCTACAACTTTGCTATCCTCCATGACCTAGAGAATTGGTGCAACACCCTACTCGTATTCCTGACCGTCTTGGAGATACGCCCAACATTCTTGACCTTTTCCTGACCTCTAATCCTTCTGCTTATGCTGTCACCCTTTCTTCTCCGTTGGGCTCCTCCGATCACAATCTCATATCTTTATCTTGTCCTATCACTCCAATCCCTCCTCAGGATCCCCCTAAGCGAAGGTGCCTCTGGCGTTTTGCCTCTGCTAGTTGGGGGGACCTGAGGAGGTATTTTGCTGATTTTTCTTGGAATGACTACTGCTTCCGTGTCAGAGACCCGTCTTTGTGTGCTGAGCGCATAACAGAGGTGATAGTGTCTGGCATGAAGGCGTACATTCCTCACTCTTTTTCTCGTCCTAAACCTTCTAAATCTTGGTTTAACACAGCTTGTTCTCGTGCTATAGAGAGGTGGCCCACAGAAGGTACTTAAGCCTTCCATCACCAGAATCTCATGCACTTTATACTTCTACCCGGAACCATGCCAAGTCTGTCCTCCAACTAGCCAAAAACTCCTTCATTAACAGAAAATGTCAAAACCTTTCAAGATCTAACTCCCCTCGTGATTTCTGGCATCTAGCCAAAAAATATCTCCAATAACTTTGCTTCTTCTTCTTTCCCTCCTCTATTTCAACCAGATGGCACCAC
Source organism: Scylla paramamosain (assembly GCF_035594125.1). Taxonomy (NCBI): domain Eukaryota; kingdom Metazoa; phylum Arthropoda; class Malacostraca; order Decapoda; family Portunidae; genus Scylla; species Scylla paramamosain. The sequence continues at coordinate 9,041,886 of NC_087195.1, forward strand.
TGCTATCACATCTATTTCTAAAGCTGAACTCTTCACTCAAAAATTTGCAAAAACTCTACCTTGGACGATTCTGGGCTTGTTCCTCCCTCTCCTCCACCCTCTGACTACTTCATGCCACGTATTAAAATTCTTCGCAATGATGTTTTCCATGCCCTCGCTGGCCTAAACCCTTGGAAGGGTTATGGACCTGATGGGGTCCCTCCTATTGTTCTCCGAAACTGTGCCTCCATGCTTGCACCTTGCCTAGTCAAACTCTTTCAGCTCTGTCAACATCTACCTTTCCTTCTTGCTGGAAGTTTGCCTACATTCAACCTGTTCCTAAAAAGGGTGACCGTTCTAATTCCTCAAACTACCGTCCTATTGCTTTAATTTCCTGCCTATCTAAAGTTTTTTAATCTATCCTCATCAGGAAGATTCTTAAACATCTATCACTTCACAACCTTCTATATGATCGCCAGTATGAGTTCCGTCAAGGCCGCTCTACTGGTGATCTTCTGGCTTTCCTTACTGAGTCTTGGTCATCCTCTTTTAGAGATTTTGGTGAAACTTTTGCTGTTGCCTTGGACATATGAAAAGCTTTTGACAGAGTCTGGAACATGGACGTATGAAAAGCTTTTGACAGAGTCTGGCACAAAGATTTGATTTCCAAACTACCCTCCTACGGTTTCTATCCTTCTCTCTGTAACTTCATCTCAATTTTCCTTTCTGACCGTTCTATTGCTGCTGTAGTAGACGGTCACTGTTCTTCTCCTAAATCTATTAACAGTGGTGTTCCTCAGAGTTCTGTCCTGTCACCCACTCTCTTCTTATTATTCATTAATGATTTTCTAAACCAAATTTTTTGTCCTATCCACTCCTACGCTGATGATACTACCCTGCACTTTTCCACGTCTTTTCCTAGACGTCCAACCCTTCAGGAGGTAAACATATCACGCAGGGAAGCCACAGAACGCTTGACTTCTGATCTTTCTAAAATTTCTGATTGGGGCACAGCAAACTTGGTATTGTTCAATGCCTCAAAAACTCAATTCCTCCATCTATCAACTCGACACAACCTTCCAGACAACTATCCCCTCTTCTTCAATGACTCTCAACGGTCACCCTTTTCTACACTGAACATCCTCGGTCTGTCCTTTACTTATAATCTGAACTGGAAACTCATCTCTAGCTAAAACAACTTCTATGAAGTTAGGCGTTTAGAGACGTCTCCGCCAGTTTTTCTCACGCCCCCAGCTGCTAACTCTGTACAAGGGCCTTATCCGTCCACGTATGGAGTATGCTTCACATGTCTGGGGGGGTTCCACTCATACTGCTCTTCTAGACAGGGTGGAATCAAAAGCTTTTCGTCTCATCAACTCCTCTCCTCTAACTGACTGTCTTCAGCCTCTCTCTCACCGCCGCAATGTTGCATATCTAGCTGTCTTCTACCGCTATTTTCACGCTATTTTCTTTCTCTCACCCCTATTCTGTCCACCTCTCTAACGCAAGAGTTAACCAGTATTCTCAATCATTCATCCCTTTCTCTGGTAAACTCTGGAACTCCCTGCCTGCTTCTGTATTTCCACCTTCGTATGACTTGAATTCCTTGAAGAGGGACGTTTCAAGACACTTATTCATCAATTTTTGAGTACTGCTTTGACCCTTATATGGGACTGGCATTTTAGTGGGCATATTTTTTATTGGATTTTTGTTGCCCTTGGCCAGTGTCCCTCCTGCATAAAAAAAAAAAAAAAAATGTAGCGTGATGACCAGAAACATTCAACATCTACACAAATTCATTAGTCACAAAATTGGAGTTAGACTGTGTATCTAAGACTGCGTATACTAAAATCTCCGAGTTACTAGATGAGTGACGTAACATGACAGGTAGCGCCATCGTTGTTACACGGCTGTTCGTTTTGGTCTCAGAAATGAAGTATGTAGCAAGATTAACATTGTCAGCAGTAGCAGCAGTAGCAGCAGAGTCACCTTGTGGCTGCAAACTGTAGTCATGAAGTAACGTTGGGTGTCTCCTTGAACATACAGCACAAACGTGCCTGTTCCTGCATTCCTTACTAATATGCCCAGAAGCCAAACAACCAAAGCACATGTGCTTATCACGAATGCCCTTCTGTCTCCTAAGGACATGTTATTGAAAACAGTGCAGTTAGTAACCTTGTGTCCATTGCCACATACAGTACAACCCTTATATCCCACTTGTGATGGTTGATTCGGTTATGTGGGAGTTCCTGACTGAACTGACTGCACCTGTCCTTGAACACAAGGGTCATGCTTAGTCCACTGTGGCTTCCTTGCATTGGAATGATGTATGACCAGCCCAAAATGCATGGTTGGCAATTAAGGCTTTGCCTTTAATGAACTCCGAAAATGTACCAAAATCCGGCAAAGATGCACTTTCTACAGTTTTTTCAATCCACTTATTTACTAACCAGGCAGGCAACTTGTTTAAGATTTTCTTATTCTCAAATTCATCACAAAATGTTTAATAAGTTATAAGACTTTTTTGCAACACATTTGAGCCAAAAAGTCCAAAAACCGCTGGAGTGCTTTACTATCTCTCACCAATTTTTTGGCCAGTTTTCTAGTTTCCTGCGAAAAGCAGAAGCAGCAAGAGAGGGATTTCTAAATATGTCTTCGAGTATTTTGAGTGCTGCATCATAGGAAGTCTTACCAGGACAAATAAATAAAGCTTCTATCGCACTCTGCGCCTCTCCTGCCGTATACTGTTTGAGGTAAAACATCTTTTCATCATACCCAATGTTGTGTTTACCTACCAAAGTATTAAAAGATGCCTTCCACATAGGATAAGTGTCAGGTTTACCACAAAAAACATCCGGTTGAGGTACTGGAGCTAATTTAACATAAGACAAACTACTCCTCTCAGGTACACGATTCCCATTAAAAGTGGCACCATCAGTAGAAGCGCTCTTTATATATTCACGAACACCTTGTAATCCATCAATATAATTACATGGCACGTCATTAAAATATTTGCCACTAGCCATTAAGTCAGACTCGTCAGTAAGGTCACTGTGATAGGCGTCATGTGCTACCGTGAAATCATGGAACACTCCTTTAATCAAGTCAAACTTCTGAACGACATCATTGTAAGCATCATTAACAACGATTCTTCTCAGCTCATTAACTCGCTTTGTAACATGTGTTTTCTTGATGGTACGAGTTTTGCGTAAATCCTCCATTAACGACATGGTACTCAAGTCAATAAACACCTTTTAACTAATAACAGTTACACTTGCCTCATGCACCTGTAGTCCGTAGCAATTCCTCAGTAGCCAACTCACTCTTTATGTTGAGTGGCAACAACTTTGGAAGAGGGAGTTAGGTGATGAGTGCGTGGGGATCCCAGTGTGGCGTTGAAGGATGAACACCACTGCGGCGGTCAAGGTTCCATGGATATACATCATCGTCGGTCGCTAAATGTTCACTGTTGTTGTACCTGCCCAGGATGTCAATATAGCCCGACTGCCCTCACTTTCTCCATTGAGTAGCATGAACTGCAAGTTTGTTACAATATTTAATTCATGAAACAAGTAAACAAGTAGTTGTAGGTACAACACAATTGATAATAAATACATTTTGGCTGGCACTTTGCAAGTATAACATTAAACAATGCACGTAATTATAAATACACAAATTCAGTAAAAGCACACACCTTTTATTACTGAGACATCAAATAGAGTGGTAGATGAGTGGAACGGACTCAGTAATCATGTAGTTAGTACTAGGACACTAGAGAGCTTTAAGAGAAGATTAGACAAGTTTATGGATGGGGATAACAGATGGAAATAGGTAGGTGTGTTTCATACAGGGACTGCCACGTGTAAGCCTGGTCGCTTCTTGCAGCTTCCCTTATTTCTTATGATCTATGTTCTTATGTAATTACCAAAATCACTTATTAATATGCCAAATGTCCATAATAATAATAATGATACCATTATACATTATACCCATACAATGCATGTGCCAAATAAAAATTTCAATAGTAATGATAGTAGGATGATCATACTAAACAATGGAGTGATACTTGATACTTAAATTATACATCAACGCATACATGAATCCAGTCACATATGTATATATACCGTAGTGACTGGCTAGCCGGCTAGCCACTCCACGCTAATCTTCGTGGGCTCCCAACATGCTAAGCTTCCCGGGTGTGGGACCGGCCAAACTCAAAGTCAGGTCAGCAGTTGGTCTCGCCTAGACTCTCGCGCCTGCCACCCGCGGCCGCTCCCCCGGGAATTGTTGTAAAACTACAATAAACCCAAGACTGTGCTCTGTGTTTGGCTCCGTGTCCTTGGCGTAGAGAGTACAACAGTTTGTGACCCCGGAGTGACGCCGTGACACGCGATGGCAACCACATGCGACATGCGTGACGTTCCCGTCTTAACGCCTGACGTGGCCACATATTTTCCTCACCTCGAAGCGGTTTGGGATGGTGTCGTCATACTGTCCCCACTGACCCAGACCACTGTGTGGCGTTGTTCGTTATGCGCCCAAGACACTGACCCCTGACCCCACTGACGCAGATATGTAGAGTTGTTCTTTATGTGCCCAAGACACTGCCCCCAATGATCCAACGTTGTTCGTTATGTGTCTTCCTCACTTGCCTCCATGTTCTCCCAGTGCAAAAATAAGGTTCTGTCCAATATTATATTACTTTTAAAATAAACACTTACTTTAAAATAAAGTACACTTAAAAGGTAATCTATAATTTTTTTATAAGACCAGCCTTCTACACAAACATAAGAATCTCCTGTCCCGGGAAGAAAGCCCTCTCTCCGAGTATCAGCGACATCTGGAAAGTCCCATCCTCATCGCGACAGCGGAAAAGATATCGCTCCCGCAGCTCCACTAGACTGCGACACTTCACTAAAAAGTGTCGCACTGTAAGGGGAACTAAACAGTCATCACAGAATAGTTGGGTTTCCCGGGACATGAGGTAATCATGAGTGAGACATGTGTGACCCGTCTGGAGATGGACCAGTGCACTCTCTGAGCTGCGCCCTTGCACACGGACATACGTCCATGGGCGGAAATTAAAAGAAGTTATTTCACTCATCTTAGTGGAGGCAACCACATCTCCACACCTGCCCTGCTAACTGGCAAGAACTGCCACCCTTATGCTGAAGTATAAATCATGAAAGGGAATGGGGGCGGAAGGAGCAACCCGAGTTGCCGCCTCTTTAGCCAGCCTATCGGCCTTCTCATTACCATGGACTCCCACATGTGCGCGTACCCAACAAAATGTTATGTGATATCCTAAGCGCTGAAGCAGGTGAATCCACTACAAAAAAAAAAAAAGATAAGATTAGGGTGGGAGAGAGGAAGTAAAATAGTGCAGTGCAGACAACACACTAAAGGAGTCACTAAAAATAGTAAAACTTAAAACCGATAAAATAAAAATTATTTTTAGAGCAAGAATAATGGTAGATAACTCGGAAGGCTACCGTCTCGATGGAAGAAAGGGAATATAACACTATATTCCACTCCTGCATCAGACTTTGAGCAATCTATGTAGACAGGGACGGAGCAAGATTGTGTCGAGTGTTCCAAAAATAAACCATGAGACTCGTTCTGTCATAATACGTTTTTATTATTAACAACAGGAGGGCAGATCGGTACCCACGAAAACTGCCAGTACCCGACCCTTAGAAGGCGATGGAGGCAAATGGAGGTGTAGGGTATATCAAACTCGGTCATGGCAGACTTCACCCAATATCTCAAAGGCTTAGGGAAACTAGGGCGAACATCATACAAGGGAGAACGTGCATCATAAGAAACTGTTGTACAAGTGACAGACTCAGAAAGGGGGTGAATTCGATACCAACACCTCAATACTAGAGGCTGACAGAGTAGGTCCAATGGCAGGACACCAGCATCCACCACTAAACTAGGGATGAGCGGAACGCACAAGTTGCCAGGCGAATACCAGCGTGATGCACCGAATCCAACACACGGAACTGAACATTAGTAGCTGACGAATAGATTTCACAACCGTACTCTAATTTAGAAGGAATAAGAGTTCGGTACAGGGCTAGGACGGTCTGTCTGTCAGCGCCACAAGATGTAAGAGCCAAAACTCTTAGAAGTGAAAGTACCTTCTTGCATGCTGCCTTGATATAACGAAGGTGGGGTACCCAATTCAGCCAATTGTCAAATAAAAGTCCCAGGAAACGTGTTTCTTCCACACAAGAGATCCTTCTATCGTACAGATACAAGTCTGGGTCAGGGTGAACATCACGAAGGCGGCAAAAAAGCATGACCACAGTCTTTGAAGACGAGAAACGAAATCCCTGAGTCGCGGCCCACTGAAATATCTATCTATTGAGTGCCACCTGCAGCTTCCTCTCATTCAATGGCATCCGAGCTCCAGAAAAGGAGATAGACAAGTCATCGACATATAAACTACCAAAAACTCCTTCCGGAAGTACACCAATGACACTATTTATAGCTACAGCGAAAAATGCGACACTAAGTATACCTCCTTGTGGGACGCCATCTTGAAGTGGCCATACTCCTGACAGATCGCCACCAACCCATACCCGTAAAAAAAAAAAAAAAAAAAAAAACGACTAGATAAAAAACTGTTGTATTTTTTTTTCTAATGTAGGGGAACATTGGCCAAGGATATTAAAAAAAAAAAAAAAAAAAAAAAGATAGAAAGCCCACTGAGATGCCGGTCCCAGGACAGGGTCCGAAGAGGTACTCAAAAATTGAAGGATAGGTGGCTTGAAGCCTTCCTATTGAACAAACTTGCTTGTCAAAGACAAAAATCGTGTTACATAGTGTAATAAACTATGAATATGAAGTGGTCTTGGCAAAGAGAATGGCGTTAATAAGCATAATAAGATATCAACAGGAAATATATTTTGCCATCGTTTAATTAAAGAAAATTAGTCTAAACTGTTCTTCATATTTCTCATAAATCTTATTCTTTTTTTTATATGAAAGTACTGGAAATCACAAAAAAAAAGAATATATATATATATATATATATATATATATATATATATATATATATATATATATATATATATATATATATATATATATATATATATATAAATCAATCAATCAATCAATAAATAAATAAAGGAAACGTGCTCGTCTTATCAATTAATTTGTCTAATGAAGTAATTCGATGAAATTGGCATGGTATTTTACCACACTCTAATTCCAGGAAATTGACCCTTAAGGCGCACTTTTATTTCACACAAACTTCATACCATCATTACAATTATATAAAAAAATAATAAATAAATAAATAAATAAATAAATAAATAAATAAATAAATAAATAAATAAATAAAAAACAATAAACTGGAAAAAATGGTCTTACTTTATCTAAATATGAGGTTATAATAAAAGAGAAGCTATCGGCGTCAGCAAAGTGAAAGATGGAAAAACGGGGTGAGGGTTACATTCGTGCGGTGCCTTCCCAGGACATGCGACGAGACCTCTCACACTTTAAAACAACTTAACGGTACCGCTTGTATGAAGAAGGAATCTTTCGTGTGAAGGATTTGCTTAACAATACAGCTATGAAACGAAAAACGCCATACGTTCCACTCTGGGTTAGTGGGATCAGTACCTCATTTACATTAAGAATATTCAAATCCCAGGCTACTTAATTATGTTTTTAATTAGTTGTTAGTTTTCTTTTTCCTTTTTTTTTAATTTTAACAATACTTCTTATCTGTTACTTTTATGTTTGATTTTAACACAACCAGTATTTTTATACATTTTATAATCCGGAGCCATTTTTATGCAAAAGGGCCACTGGCCATGGACCAAAAAAAAAAAAAAAAAAACACTTATTGCCAATTCCCATACAAATGTCAGATAAAATTATAAATAAAAAAAAATAAATAAAAACGAGCACAATTATCTTGAAAACTCCCACTTGAAAGAGTCCAAGTCATAGGGAGGAGGAAATACAAAAGCAGGCAGGGAGTTCCAGAGTTTACCGAAGAAAAAGGAATGAATGATTGAGGATACCAGTTAACTCTTGCATTAAGGAGGTGAACAGAATAGAGATGAAAAAAAGGAAGAAAGTCTTCTGCAGTGAGACCGCGGGAGGAGGGGAGGCATGTAGTTAGCAAGATCAGAGCAGTTAGCGTGAAAATAGCGGTAGAAGAAAGCAAGAGATGTAACACTGCGGAGATGAAAAAGAGGCTAAAGATAGTGAGTTTAAGGAGAGGAGTTGATAAGACGAAAAGCTTTTAATTCCACCCTGTCTGAAATATTGGTATGAGTGGAATGAGTAGTTGTAGCTCCATGATTCTTTTTTTTTTTTTTTCCTTTTTATCACTTCACTTCACTTGCTTTGAGCGTAAAGTGGAGAGGGAGATGAGGGATAGTTTAGGATGCAGGCTCTCCCTGGAAATGTTTTCCCGGTAATACCTTTTCAGGTAACCCTAGCTGGTCAGTCACAAGCGTTCAAAGTTTTGTCAAGGTTTCTCTACGAGTCCTCTTCATATTTTGTACCACTGCAGCTAATATAAGAACCTTCTACAATTATTGAGTGTTTCTGTGATCACTCTTGGACTAATAGAGATCATCCACAAATAATCGAACACATTAGACTACAAGTTTAGGCTTTAATCAACACATAACATAGTTTAAGAATTATGTAAGGATATTTAAATAAACCTCCAATAATAAAGAAAATGTCATTATCAACATCAGTACCATTTAGGAACATCTCCATATATATATATATATATATATATATATATATATATATATATATATATATATATATATATATGTGTGTGATAGGTACCAATGCATGTCGAGAAGTAAATCCTAACATGCTTCTCCTCCTGTTATCTTGGCCACTTAACGAACAACATCAGATATCTGGGTAAGTGGGATCAGTGCCTTGGGTATGAAGCGAACAAACTCAAACGTACTGTTCTAGATCAGTGGGGTCAATTCCCCTTCACTTGAACCCAATACATTCAAATAACTTCCACCTTAATTTATAGGACTTCAATGGTCGCTGAGAAGTCCCATTTCATTTTATATGTACTTTGTTTAGAGTATGTTAATAGGTGTTTACCATAAAACAATTTTATTATACTCAAACTTTTACTTTAACCGTTCTGAACCTTATTGCAGCATCACCATTTGACTATATTGCGTTTTATTTATTTATTTATTTTTTCTCTCTCTCTTCTAGTAAGAAGCCACCGGCCAAGAAAAAAAAAAAAAGAGAGAGAGAGAGAGAGAGAGAGAGAGAGAGAGAGAGAGAGAGAGAGAGAGAGAGAGAGAGAGAGAGAGAGAGAGAGAGAGAGAGAGAAAGGGCTCACTTAATTGCCAGTTCCCAGAACAATGCTAATTAAAATGTTCAAATAGCAGATAGCAAGTGTCTTTAAACCTCCCTCTTGAAATAATTTATGTCATCATAGGAAGGAGGAAATATAGAAATAGGCAACGAGTACCAGAGTTTACCAGAGAAAGGGATGAATGATTGATAATATTGGTTAACACTTGCATTAGAGAGGTGGATAAAATAGGGGTGATACTAAGGAGAAAGTCTTGTGCAGCGAGGCCGCGGGAGAAGGGCAGGCATGTAGTTAGCAAGATCAGAAGAGCAGTTAGTATAAAAATAACGATAGGAGATAGCAAGAGACATAACAGTGCGGCGATGAGAGAGAGGCTGAAGACACTAGGTTAGATGATAAGAGTTGATAAGACGAAAAGCTTTTGATTTCACGTTGTCTAAAAGAGTGATATGAGGGAAACCCCCCTCCCCCATCCCTCATACATGTGACGCATACTTCACACGTGGACGAATAAGGCCCCATGTACAGAAAAGCTGGCGGAAACGACTCAGAATACCTAGCTTCATGTAGGCTGTTTTGTCTAAAGATGATATGTGAAGTTTCCAGTTTAGATTATAAGTAAAAGACGGACCAAGGATTTTCAGTGTAGAAGGGAACAGCTGAGTGTCACTGAAGAAGAAAGGATAGTTATCTGGAATATTGTGTCAAACTGATAGATGGAAGAATTTCGTTTTTGAGGCATTGAACAATAATTTTACTTTGCCCAAATATTAATTTTTCGAAAGATCAAAAGTCCGGAGTTCTGTGGCGTTCCTGTGTGATTTCTTTGCTTCCATCAGTGTAAAAGTCCATAGCACAAGAATTTTATCTTAGATCATTGATGAATAACAGGAAGAATGGGGGTGATAGGACAGCTCCCTGAGGAGCACCACTGTTAACTGACTTAGGAGAAGAATATTGACAGTCTACCAGAGCAACAATAAAACGATCAGAGAGAAGACTTGAGATCAAGTTACAGAGAAATGGATAGAAGCCATAGCAGGATAGTTTGGAAATCAAATCGTTGTGCCACAATCTATGAAAAGCTTTTGATATGTCTAAGGCGACTATAAATATTTCACCAAAATTCTTAAAAGAGGATGACGAATACTCAGCAAGGAAAGCCAGATCACCAATACAACGGACTCGAAGGAACCTATACTGGCGATCAGATATAATGTGAAATGATAGTCGTTTAAGAATCATCCTGATGATGATGGATTTAAAAAAATAGAGAGGCATGTAATTAAAGCAATAGGATGGTATTTTGAGGAATTAGAGCGGTCACCCTTTAGGAACAGGCCTAATATAGGCAAACTTTCAGCAAAAAGGAAAGTAGATGTTGATAGACAGAGTTGAAAGAGTTTGACTAGGCAAAGTGCAAGCACATAAGCACAGTTTTGGAGAAGAATAGGATGTACCCCATCAAGTCCATAAGCGTTCGGAGGGTTAAGGCCAGCGAGGGCATAGAAAACATCATTGAGAAGGATCTTGATGGGTAGAATGAAGTAGTCAGTGTGTGAAGGAGAGGGAGGAACAGGCCCTGAATCATTCAAGGTAGAATTTTTTTGCAAAGGTTTGAGCAAAGAGTTCAGCTTCTATAAATGGATCATGTGGAAGTAGTACCATCACATTGAAATAAAGTAGGGAAAGACGAAGAAGCAAAATTATTGAAGATTGGCTAAGTGCCAGAAATCATGAGAGGAGTTAGACCTTAAAAGATATTGACGCCTTCTGTTTATGAACGAGTTTTTGTCCAGTTGGAGAACAAAGTTGACATAAATCCGGGCAGAAATATGAAGCGCAAGAGATTTAGTGGGCCACCTTTCTATCATGTATGACAACAGGTTATGTTAAATTAAGGTTTGGAAGGTTTAGATTGAGAGAAAACTTGAGGAATGTACGCCTCTATGCCAGACACTTTATATCTCCTATGTTATGCTCTCAGCGCACATAAACAGATCACTGCCACGGAAGCAGTAGTAATTCCAAAGAAAATCAGAATAATACTTCAGGTCCCCCAGTTAGCACAGACAAAACGTCAGAGGCACCTCTGCTTTAGGGGATCCTGAGGAGGGATTGGAGAGATAACACAAAATACAGATATTAGGTTGCGATCGGAGGAGCACAACGGAGAAGATGGTGACAGCATAAGCAAAAGGATTAGTGGTTAGGAAAAGGTCAAGAATGTTGTGCGTATCTTCGAGATGGTAAAAAATATGAATAGGGTTTTGCATAGTTTGCCCTAGGTCGTGGATGATAGCAATGTTACAGGCTAGTCCACCATGATGGTCAGTGACGGGAGGAGTAAGCCAAAGCTGGTGGTGAACATTAAGGTCTCCAGGAATCTCCGCAAAAGGGAAGAGTGTGAGGATGTACCCCATCTTATAATCTCTTTTTTTGTCAGAGGAGTTTGGAGAGAGGTATACAGCACAGATAAATCTAGTGTGAGAGTGACTCTATAGCTGTAGCAAGATAATGGAAAATTTGAAAGATCAAGTGCGTGGGCACGAGATTAGCCAAATTAAGTCCTTGCGCGCATAGATGCAACATCCAGTTTTGGATTGCAAATGAGAATAGAGAAAGTAAGAAGGAATAGATAAGGGGTTACTGACTGTTGCCTCGTACACCTGTATTTCAGTGAGGAAAAAATTATATTTTGTAGAGGAGAGGTGGTGTTCTGCAGACCAAAAATTAGATCTAAAGCCGTGAATGTTGTAGTTAATGAAGAAAAACAAGTTGAGGGCGTCAAGATACTTAAGGATGATACCAGAACAGCAGTCAGACATGTGGACATTTTTCGTCTGCTCCACAGACGGGGACTGCGAGTCACCATACTGATATTTTTGAGTGAAGGATGTGCTTGTAATTAGTTTTATGTAGCTTTGTGTGAAAGGAGAAAGTTGTCGGTGCTCTAAGTTTTTTTTTTTTCTTTATCAATCACACACCCTCCTCCATCTCCCCACGTCTTCAACGATGCCCTCATATTTTTCCCTATTCTTCCTCCTATTACTCGAACTGTTTTTTTAGTGTCACTTATCCTTGCCTCATCTTCCACTTTTCTTTCCTTCGTTCACTTTCTCCTTACTTTCATCATTATCACCATATTTTTTTTTATTATTTTTTTCTTTTTTTGCTCGTCTTCGTAGGTGTCCCCTTCCTGCTCTACAGGGTAGTGGAGTTGCTGAAGGTGGGAATGGTGTTTAGGTCGAAGATTGCATATCCCAGCGTGTTGATGAGAAAGACAGTAACGATGATGCAAACAATGTTCATAACTATCCCAGCACGTATCTATAAGAGGAGAGATGTTTCGGTTAATGATGATGAGAATGTATTTTGACATATGTCAGGATATCTGTTGATATATGAAAGTGTTAGCCTACTTAACATCGGTGGTAAATAACAAACCTCCCTCTACAAACCATAACACTCGTTCTCATTCCAGAGGCAGACAGAACGATGGCATTCCCAGGAGTAGCGACTGGAAGCATGAAGGCGTATGCGCAGCAGGCGGTAGCAGGGATCAGCAGATAAAGTGGGTGTACCTGAATTGCTAAAGCCTGTATAAAAAATAAATAAATAAATAAATAAATAAATAAATAATAATAATAACGAATAGATAAATAAACTAATTAAATAGCAGTAATAATAATAATAATAATAATAATAATAATAATAATAATAATAATAATAATAATAATAATAATAATAATAACAAATAAAAATAATAAAAAAATATGAACGTGAACGTAACAAACAGAATCTTGTCCTCATCATTTTGATCTTTATCAGCTGATCATCTGTCTTCATCAAGTCTTGTTGTCTGAATTATGGAAATATTCAAAGGCATGTATGGAATTCAGAAACAAATATGAAGAGACGGAAACAAAGTGAGAAATATAAAGATAAAGAATGTAAAGGAAATATGGGAGGTGAGAGAAGACAGACTAGCTCTTACCTCTAGTTTCCCTCTTCCTCACCCCCTCCCCCTCTAACACAAATCTTTATGATTTTTTTCCATTAGTCAGCAAGCATTTATTTTTTTCATTCAATCCTATCGAATCTGATTTCTCTACTCATTTATTCACTACTTAATCCGCGTTATTTATATTCTTTATAGGCTGTGTACTAAATTGAATAACTGAACAAGTCTCCAACCTCTCTCTTGGCCTCACCAGGTTCGCTAACATAGGTAGCAGGATGGAGGCCGTAGCGGTATTCGAGGCAAACTCCGTCATTCCACCGGCCATTAAACACACCAGCACCACCAACGCTTCTTTCGGGAGATCTTTAAGCCTGGTGAGCTGTTGGCTGAAGTAGATGGACAGTCCGGAATGCTTCGCACCCTCCGCTAAGACCAAGCCACCTCCCAGCAGGATCACGATTCCCCAGGGAACCTTTTTGTGCACTGCTTCCCAGTTCATGCATCTCTCCACCTGCTTCGCGCCTGGAGCTGTAATGACGAGGGAAAAAAGAAAATGTCAATGGAGAAAGGGGGTAGTGAGGGGGATTCGCATGACAAAATTTATTTATTTTCTCACACTTTCTTTACGCAATACCCATTCCTATTAGTACATAATTATAAGAAGAAAAAAAAAGTGTTTTAGAAGAGAAATAGATGTATGTTTAAAGAGAAGAAATAACACTTTCATCTTTAATTCTTTCCATTTCTCCTTGAGCTCAACATATGATTTTTCAACGATATACATGCGAGGGAAAAAAGAAAATGTCAATGGAGAAAGGGGGTAGTGAGGGGGATTCGCATGACAAAATTTATTTATTTTCTCACACTTTCTTTACGCAATACCCATTCCTATTAGTACATAATTATAAGAAGAAAAAAAAAGTGTTTTAGAAGAGAAATAGATGTATGTTTAAAGAGAAGAAATAACACTTTCATCTTTAATTCTTTCCATTTCTCCTTGAGCTCAACATATGATTTTTCAACGATATACATGCGAAGTTATACTGTGCAAGAGTGCAAGTAAGGGAGGAAATAGAGCCTCTCTCTCTCTCTCTCTCTCTCTCTCTCTCTCTCTCTCTCTCTCTCTCTCTCTCTCTCTCTCTCTCTCTCTCTCTCTCCTGTTTTGTTTATGTATTTATTCCGGAAAAAAAAAGTACTAAAAAATAAAGAGAGGGCAGATGAAATGATATTAAAGAACAGAGACTGATATGAAACAAATTATTCAAGAATGATTGTTTGATAACTTACGTAATGTCTTGAAGTGGAGGGAAGATCATAAGGAGTGAGAGTAAAATGATCTTGATACTGTATTTTTTAAAACAGGTAGATGCATCAGTCTCAGTTAGGTGGGCAGATTATATATTAATAACACCATAAAGAAGAAATTACGTAAAGAATTATCAGTATATTAGTAGCAGCAGAAAGAGGAAATTATGTGATATTGTGCTTTAGTGTTGGAGACGTACCTGGTTTACTCTCAGCTGGGATGCAGAAGAGAAGGAAAACCATGAGCATCACAGGTGTAGCTGCCTTCACATATCTGACGCATCAAGAAAAAGAACGTGAAAATTTTCCTTGCTCAGTTTGTTTTATTTTTTATTTAATTAAATTAATTAATTAATTAATTAATTAGTTTATTTATTTATTTATTCATTTATTTTTTTATTTTATTTATTTATTTACTTTTTTTTTTTTTTTGTCGTATCTCTCTAGTATGGACTCAACAACGCTGAGGTGCTTCTGGCACTACAAATCTGGTAAGTGGGGAGGTGGCGCTAATCTGATTAACTACTTGGTCAAACTTTTTGTCCCATCCATTATTGCGCCAATGCCAATGCCAATTCAGGATGAATTAACAACTTTCTTTTCTTTATTTCCTAATGAGGACAGGTAAATCTTTAGTTGTTCAATGTTATTAGAGTACTACATTTACCCATTCGACAGAACCTCCCAGACAGCTATTCTCTGCTGTGACACAATTACCGCTTCCCCATCTACATCGAACATTCATGAGAAAATGACAAATTTTCTTGGCTTTTTTTTTTTTTCTTATTCAGTAAAGTCAGCTAAAAAATTTCATATCCCATTCCTATGTCCTCGTTTACCCATATCGAAACACAGCCTCATGGGAATTCACTTTCCACTCAGACAGCTTAATGAGAATATGAAAATGAAAAAAAAAAATGAATAAATAAATAAATAAAATTAAATAAATAAATTAAATAAATAAATTAAAAAAAAAAAAAAAAAAAAAAAAAAAACTCAGTTCATTGAAACACATCCTTAATCAAACGAATCTGCTCATCCCATAAAAATACCCTCACAATAGCACACTCATGTACTCCTAAACTATCGCGCACTTAAAGCGGAAAGAGATGCCTGTTATCTCTGACCCACCGCAGATCTCACGGTCCCCGCTACTGCTCTTCCCGCCGTGAGGCCCCCAGTGACGTCTCTCCGCCAGCCTCATTCCCTCCACATAATGGACTCAAGAATAAATAGCCCGTGCTCCCCCCCCCCCTCCACACCATAAAAAAAAAAAAAAAAAAA
>NC_087195.1:9060251-9135251 GCF_035594125.1 Scylla paramamosain
GTATGGAGTATGCTTTATATGTATGAAGGGGAGGGGTCCACTCATACCGCGCTTTTAGACAAGATGGAATCAAAATATTTTCGTCTTATAAACTCCTCTCCTGTAACTGACTGTCTTCAGCCTCTTTCTCATCGTTGCAGTGTTGTATCACCTGCTATATTCTACCGCTGTTTTCACGCTAACTGCTTTTCAGATCTTGTTACCTGCATGTCTCTGTCGTAGGTTTTAGTGACCAGCTAGTTTCAAGTTACAAAGTGCACGCACAGCCCTATTTTCACTACGAGACGTACGACTCATTTACTATCAGATACGGCAAGGTACGGACCTCCCTGGACTCACTCCTAAGAATACTAATCTAATCTAGCATTAACCTAACATTATTTAACCTAACTTAAATGGCATGTAGCATTACCTAACCTAACCTAAAATAACCGGGGGCCTTTACCCCTGCTGGACCTCCGTTAAGGACACTAATCAAACCTAGCATTACCTAACCTAACTTAAATGATGTGTAGCAATACCTAACTTAAATGGCATGCCTACTTCTGCTGCTGTTGAATAGCGTCGACTGAAGTCCGTGCGTTGCCGTGGATGAGAGTGAATGCATCGTACGTCTGGCAGTAAAAGTAGGGCTTGTTCACTTGAAATTGATGGTCACTTGAATCCACTACACCTCCTCTCCTCCTGCGGCCTCGATGCATATGTCTTTCTTCTTTCTCTCATCCTTATCCTTTCCACCTCTCTAATGCAGGAGCTAACCAGTATTCTCAATTATTCATCCCTTTCTCTGGTAGACTCTGGAAGTCCAATCCTGCTTCATTATATACTTTCTATGATTTGAACTCCTTCAAGAGGGAAGTTTCAAGACTCTTATCCTCCATTATTTGATTTTTTATTTGGAATCTCTATGGGAACTGGCATCAAGTGGGCCTTTTTTATTGAAAAATTTTGTTGCTCTTGGCCAGTGGCCCTCTTACGTAAAAAAAGAAGAGAAATCACACGTCCCGCTCATTCATTCTACATTCATACATAGTACAGTCTTTGATCCTTTACCTGTCCAGCAGTCCCATTAACACTATATTGGGCCCACAGCCAAGAGGTGATCCTGTGCCTCCAGTGTTAGCCGAGAAGGCGACGGAAAGGAACAGCATTTGTTTCAATGAGAGACATTCCATTTTTACCGCTTCGAGCTTTCGCCTTTCCGCTTCTGTTCTGGCGTCCTCCTTCCTTGTCCTTGCAGCGGTGGCTTCAAGTACTTCCACTTGCCCGATTTCACTTTCTTCACTCGTTTCCTCTCTGCAAGTTTTTACATTGAAAACTTCTACATTCAAGAAAGCCAAAAATATCACAAGGAAGATAGCACTTTTTGCAACCTAAATGAAGATTCGGTGTTTTTATATCAAAAATTTTTTTTTTCATTTTCATGTTTACAATTCACGCAGATGAACACAAAAAAGCTAATCAAATGTAGATCACTTTTCTCCTAACTTTCGTGGAAACAGAAATGTAGATTTACAAGTCATTTACACAAGTCATTTACTAGTCATCACAAGTAAGTGTTCATCATAAAGTCACTCAAAGAAAAGGGATAAAAATTGTCTAACACTAGAGACGTCTCCAGTGAGCATACACACACACACACACACAAATATATATATATATATATATATATATATATATATATATATATATATATATATATATATATATATATATATATATATATATATATATGCACCTGCCTACTGAGGTCTAAAGCACTGGATCAGAGGGTGCTGTGAACTTATCATTAAAACCAGCTGTGACCTCACTCAACGTTTCCCTTTGTGTTTCACAACACAAGGGGGCAGTCACAGCCTACCGTCTAAAGACAACTCTCTTCCTCCACACAAAACTACGAGCACCTAATAACACACACACCCTTCACTCATAATTTCAAAATTCATGGCAACACCTGCACCAGCCTCAGAGTCCCCATCTGGGAAAGGGACCACAAATGTCCCCTGGTCGGAATGCCCTTCTGATAATGACCCTAAGTGTCTTGAGACCCCCCTCAACTTTTCCTTCATTAACATCTGCAACATACGTGGTCTAAGATCTAATTTTCAATCTGTAGAACACCACCTCTCCTCTTCTAAACATCATCGTCTTTTCCTTACTGAAACTCAGGTGTCTGAGGCAACTGACAGTAGCCCCTTTTCCGTTCGCTCCTACTTTCTCTATCCTCATTTTCGATCCAAAGCTGGATGCTGCGTTTATGCGTGCATGGACTTAACCTGCTCTCGTGCCTACGCTCTTGAATCTTCCGAGTTACAGCTACAGAGTCACTCTCAAACTAAATTTATCTGTGCTGTATACCTCTCACCTAACTCCTCTGACTATAAGAAATTCTTTGACTACTTAATTTCCAAAGTAGAATACATTCTGACTCTTCCCTTTAGCAGAGATCTCCATTCTTGGAGACTTCAATGTTCACCACCAGCTTTGGCTTTCCTCTCCCTTCACTGACCATCCTGGTGAACTAGCCTTCAACTTTGCTATCCTCCACGACCTGGAGCAATTGGTGCCACACCCTACTCGTATTCCTGACCGTCTTGGAGATACGCCCAACATTCCTGACCTTTTCCTGATCTCTAATCCTTCTGCCTATGCTGTCAACCTCTCTTCTCCGTTGGGCTCCTCCAATCACAATCTCATATCTGTATCTTGTCCTATCGCTCCAGTCCCTCTTCAGGATCTCCCTAAGCGGAAGTGCCTCTGGCGTTTTGCCTCTGCTAGTTGCGGGGACCTGAGAAGGTATTTTCCTGATTTTCCTTGGAATGACTACTGCTTCCGTGTCAGAGACCCGGCTTTGAGTCCTGAGCGCATAACAGAGGTGATAGTGTCTGGCATGGAGGCGTACATTCCTCACACTTATTCTCGACCTAAACCTTCCAAACCTTGTTTTAACACAGCTTGTTCTTGTGCTATACATGATAGAGGGGTGGCCCACAAAAGGTACTTAAGCCTTCCATCAACAGAATCTCGTGCACTTTATATTTCTGCCGGAATCATGCCAAGTCTGTTCTCAAACTAGCCAAAAACTCCTTCATTAACAGAAAGTGTCAAAATCTTTCAAGATCTAATATCTAACATCTAACATCTAGCCAAAAATATCTCCAATAACTTTGCTTCTTCTTCTTTCCCTCCTTTATTTCAACCAGATGGCACCACTGCTTTCACATATAATTCTAAAGCTGAACTCTTCACCCAAATCTATGTTAAAAACTCTACCTTGGACGATTCTGGGCTTGTTCCTTCCACTCCTCCACCCTCTGACTACATCATACTACCTATTAAAATTCTTCGTAATGATGTTTTCCATGTCCTCGCTGGCCTAAACCTTCGGAGGGCTTATGGACCTGATGGGGTCCCTCCTATTCTTCTCTGAAACTGTGCCTCCGTACTTGCACCTTGCCTAGTCAAACTCTTTCAGTTCTGTCTGTCAACATCTACCTTTCCTTCTTGCTGGAAGTTTGTCTACATTCATTCTGTTCCTTAAAAGGGTGACCGTTCTAATCCCTCAAACTACCGTCCTATTGCTTTAATTTCTTGCCTATCTAAAGTTTTTAAATCTATCCACAGCAGGAAGATTCTTAAACATCTATCACTTCACAACCTTCTATCTGATCGCCAGTACGGGTTACGTCAAGACCGCTCTACTGGTGATCTTCTGGCTTTCCTTACTGAGTCTTGGTCATCTTCTTTTAGAGATTTTGGTGAAATTTTTACTGTTGCCTTTGAAATATCAAAAGGTTTTGATAGAGTCTGGCACAAAGCTTTGATTTCCAAACTACTCTCATACAGCTTCCATAATTATCTTCCTATAACTTTATCTTAAGTTTCCTTTCTGACCGTTCTATTACTGCTGTGGTAGACGGTCACTATTCTTCTTCTAAATCTATTAACAGTGGTTTCCTCCTGTCACCCACTCTCTTCTTATTATTCATCAATGACCTTCTAAACCAAACTTGTCCTATCCACTCCTACGCTGCTGATACCAGCCTGCACTTTTCCACGTCTTTTGATAGACGTCCAACGCTTCAGGAAGTAAACAGAGAACGCCTGACTTCTGATCTTTCTAAAATTTCTGATCTGGGTAGAGCAAATTTGGTATTGTGCTATGCCTCAAAAATTTAATTCCTCCATCTGTCAACTCGACACAACCTTCCAGACAACTATCCTCTTCTTCAATGACACTCAATTGTCCCCCCTCTTCTACACTGAATATCCTCGGTCTGTCCTTTACTTATAATCTGAACTGGAAACTTCACATCTCATCTCTAGTTAAAACAGCTTCTATGAAGTTAGGCGTTCTGAGACATCTCCGTCAGTTTTTCTCACCCACCGAGCTGTTAACTCTGTACAAGGGACTTATCCGTCCATGTTTCGAGTATGCTTCACATGTCTGGGTTGGTTCCACTCATACCGCTCTTCTAGACAGGGTGGAAACAAAAGCTTTTCGTCTCATCAACTCCTCTCTTCTAACCGACTGTCTTCACTCTCTCTCTCATCACCGCAATGTTGCATTTCTAGTTGTCTTGTACCGCTATTTTCATGCTTAGTGCTCTTCTGATCTTGCTAACTGCATGCCTCCCCTCCTCTCGCGGGCTCGCTGCACAAAACTCTGCTTTCTCTCACCCCTATTTTGTCCACCTCTCTAATGTAAGAGTTACTCGTAACCAGTATTCTCAATCATTCATCTCTTTCTCTGGTAAACTCTGGATCTCCCTGCCTGCTTCTGTATTTCCACCTTCCTATGACTTGAATTCCTTCAAGAGGGAGGTTTCAAGACACTTATGCTTTAATTTTTCGCTATCACTCTGGACCCTTTTCTGGGACTGGCATCTCAGTGGGCCTTTTTTTTTTATTACATTTTTGTTGCCCTTGGCCAGTGTCCCTCCTACATAAGAAAAAAAAAAAAAAGATATATATATATATATATATATATATATATATATATATATATATATATATATATATATATATATATATATATATATATATATATATATATATATATATATATATATAAATAACACACCGACACACACACACACACACACACACACACACACACACACACACACATATTTTCAGTTTGTTAACTACCTAAATAGTAAACCGTGTATTATATATATATATATATATATATATATATATATATATATATATATATATATATATATATATATATATATATATATATATATATATATATACAAAGTGAATAAGATTAATAAAACTTGATCTACGAAAGACTTTTTTTTTTTGCGTACTTTAATATTTAAGTCACATTATATTTATGTATTTTACCATGAAGCATAAGAGTGGATTGTACAGTGAACGTTAAATCGTCAATGTATGGAAGATTGTTATATCAGAAAACAACAGAAATATTTTTTTTCTTAAGAAATTTTGTGATTTCTAAATAACTGAACATTTTCACTGAAGCCAAATAAAGTAATGTACCTGTGAAGAAACGTTTATTAAGTCCCACAAGCGGCAGTGAGCAAGATTGAGACAGATAAAGTTAGATCACAAGATGAACGAACGTCAATGTTGAACGTGGTCATAAAATGATAGCAGCGAAATAAGTAGGACTGGTAAGGCAAGAAAGATCATAAGGTAAACACACAACGTAAAAATTATAACAGGGAATTAGTAAGCAAAGCCGACAGGGCAGATAAGACATATCACAAGGTAAACAGTCAAAGAAAACGTATATTAGTTGACAGAACCCGAAGGGTACTGTAGACAGGATATACGGACACACGTTAGATGCACGTCGAACCAGCAGCACGTTTGCTCTACATACAAGACTCACTTTATGACATGCATGTCGATGTATGTACCGTCTGGTCCACGTCGAAGATACCTGTTTTTGGCAATGTGTCCTGTCTCCTCGGCGTGATTCGTGAATCCTACGTGATGACTGTCTTCATTGGCCTTTATCACATCCATCTCCCGTAACTGAAGAAGGTTACAATTAAGGATATTATGGAAACTGAAAAAAAATCAACAGGCTTACACGTGACGGCCACCGAATATTGCATTTAATACATATGTCCACCTATCATATTCGTCCTTATTGACTCATCACCGACAACCTTACAACTGAGTGCATTTTTCATCTAACTTTACTTAAGAAAAATCACCGAGAATATATTTCTTATGATCCCCTCGCGAAGCTTAATTTTTGTAATTTATTTACTTAAATGTATATTTGCTTGATCCAGATAATTAATGATAAAACTCACTGGTCCATATTTCCCTAGATATATCCCAACGAGGGAAGAAGTCTAAACGGAAAAAAATCTTAGTAGGTAAATCGCTAAGTTACAAGTCTTTGACCAGGTCATTACTCTTTTCATCACCGTCTACTTGTCACAACTTACACCTTTAACTCCCACATCTCTTACATTTTATGCTCGTAGTACTTATATCCCTCTTTCCATCCTTGCAAGCTAGTCTGTTCTCTCGTCTTTCCAAAACCTACCCCTATCTCTTATCCTTATTACTTATCCTTACTTCAATCTTATACCCAGTCGCACAATCCTGTTTGTCTATTGCGTGCCTGTTCTTACATATAATTTTCCTTAACACATATTTTGCTATTTATTTTTACTCAGCTTTCATGCTTGTATCACACTTTCACACTTATCACACTTATTTTCATCTCACCTGCCCTTTATTCCTTTATATACTTTCTATTTTAATGAAAATTTTCTGACAAGTGGCTGTCACCAGGTAGCAGAGCGAGCCCATAGTCACAAGAAATTTCGAGTTTCCTTTGTAGAGCCATTCTACATGCATATTTATGTATTCAGCATACTTTTTACACCATTCCTTCTGAGTTATAAAACTGTACTGTATCCATGAAAACAAGTTGTTTTTCTGATGCATATGAAATATATATAAAAAAGGTCGTCCATATTTATTTTTAAAACCCCATGGTACAGTGTGACCTCGCGCGCTTTGGAGATCAAGGGTTCCTCAGGTGCACATGTGCGAATCCTGGCCACGGTACGAGGGTAGGAAAGGCATCCACTCGGGGTGATGGTACCTAAATGCTAAATCAAAGTCATTCGTAACGAGGCACCTTCCTAGCTTTAATACACGTCAAACAGAGCGGACAAAAAATAAATAAAATAAATAAATAAATAAATAAATAAATAAAAATAAATAAATATATATATTTTTTTTTTTTTTTATCTAAAGCAGATACACTATACACATGAAACATATTAATACAGATAGCATAAACCATAGGCAACATGTTTATGCATTGAAAATATCAGACGTCCAACCCTTCAGGAAGTAAACAGTTCACACAAGGAAGCCACAGAACGCCTGGAGTCTGATCTCATTAAAATTTCTGATTGAGGCAGAGCAAACTTAGCATTATTCAGTGCCTCAAAAACTCAGTTCCTCCATATAACAACTCAACACAGTCTTCCAGATAACTATCCCTTCTTCTTCAATGACACTCAACTGTTCTCCTCTTCTACACTGAACAACCTCGGTCTGTCCTTTACTTATAATCTAAACTGGAAACTTCAAAACTCGTATCTAGCTAAAACAGTTTCTATGAAGTTAGGTATTCTGAGCCGTCTCCGCCAGTTTTTCTCACCCCCTCCCCAATCCAGCTACTAACTCATCAATCCAGGTATGGAGTATGCTCCACATGTATGGTGTGGGGGGGTTCTATTTATATCGCTCTTTTAGACATGATGGGATCAAAAGTTTTTCGTCTTATCAACTCCTCTCTAATTGAATGTCTTCAGGCCCCCTCTCATCGCGGTAATGTTGCATCTCTTTCTATCTTCTACCGCTGTTTTCATGCTAACTGCTCTTCTGATCTTGCTAACTGCATGGCTCCCCTCCTCCCGCGGCCTCGCTGCACAAGACTTTCTTCTTTCTCTCACCCCTATTCCATCCACGACTCTAGTGCAAGAGCTGACCAGTATTCACAATCATGCATCCCTTTCTCTGGTAAGTCTGGAAGTCCCTTAATGCTTTTGTATTACCTCCTTCCTATAACTTGAAATTTTGAGGGTTCCAATACACTTGTCCTTTAATTTTTGTCAACCGCTTTTGACATTTTTGGGGGGAACAGCACTTCAGTGAGCATTGTTTTTATTATAATTTTTGTTGCCTTGGTTGGTGTCCCTCCTACATAAATAAATTATATATATATATATATATATATATATATATATATATATATATATATATATATATATATATATATATATATATATATATATATATATATATATATATATATATGAGGGACAAGGCCAACAAAAATTATAGCAAGAAAAAAAAAAGAAAAAAAAAAGGTCCAATGAAATGCCGTCAAAATCGGTCGTGAAAAGGAAGAAGGAATTCATGTTTTGTGGGGTCTAATGAGGAAGATTGAAGATCAGTAAGCTATACCAGAGAAGTGTAATGGTCCCAATTTTCAAGAAAAGCGACGTGTAGGACTGCAAATTCTCGTGGGATAAAGCTCCTGTCCAGCACAATGAAGATCTTGGAGAGGATTATGGATGCGAGACTGAAACAAGGGATAGAGATATCGAGGAGACAGTTTGGATTTATGACTAAAAAGAGAACCATTAGTGCATTTCTTATGCTAAGACAGATTATAGAAAAATAGAGGGAGAAGCAGAGAGAGATAAGCGCAATATTTATCGATTTGGAGAAAGCATATAAATGATTCCCGAAACAAGAAGCATGGAGATGCTTAAGGAAGAAAATGGTGCCAGAGAAGTATGGAAGTGTACACAAATGTGAAAACGAGGGTACTGTAGCAGGCATGATTGAGAGTTTTGATGTGAAGGTTGGGCTGTATAAAGGCTCAGCTTTTGACCCCTTCCACTTTAATGTAGTGTTTGGTGTGTTGACGGAGGGGGTAAGAAGAGGAGTGCCATGGGACATCTATGTGGATGATGTGGTGTTAGTTGATAAATCAAAACAAGAAGTGGAAGAGAGGATGGAGGAGTGGCGTATAACACTGGAAAGGCGGGGAATGCAAATAAGTAGAAGACGGAATATATGGTGATGGCACACCAGGATCAAGGTGGGAACAAAGACACGAGGAGCATCCTTGATGGTCAGTCTCTGAACAGAGTGAGGGACTTCAGATATCTACGTTCAACGGTTGTAGCAAATGGAAACGAAGAGGTAGAAGTGAGCAGGAGGATACAGGCGGAATAGAAAAAAAAAAAAAAAAACTGGTGTAATATGTCAGATGTCCTCTGTGACAAAAGAATGCCAATGGAGCTAAAAGGGAAAGTTCATAGAACAGTGGTGAGACCAGCTATGATGTATGGTCTAGAGACTGTGACAGTGAAGAAAAGTAATGAAAAGAAAATGGAATTGATAAAAATGAGAATGCTTAGGTGGATCAGTAGAGTGACAAGGAAGGATAGAATTAAGAATGACGTCACAAGAGGGACAATTACGCTTAAGTGTGAGTAAGAAGGTGCAGGACGTGCGGTTGAGATGGTTTGGTCATGTTATGAGGAGAGAAGAAGGGAGCTATGAAAGGCAGATAATTGACATGGAAGTGGGCGGCAGGAGGAAGAGAGGAAGACCCAGGACGAGATGGAAGGACTGTATTGTGGCACACGGCATGGAGAAGACCTTGGACCTTGAAGTGGCGCAGGACAGGGTTACATGGAGGAGAATTATCCAAAAAAAAATTACTCCTTATAGAAACGGGATAATGATGCTGCAGAAAAAAAAAAAAAATATATATATATATATATATATATATATATATATATATATATATATATATATATATATATATATATATATATATATATAAGTTTGTTCGGCCGCGACCACTCTCGCCATGATAATCGATTCCTGAGTGAGTTGAAACAATCGCTCCATAAAATAACCATATCAATTTACCGCAATGTCCCTGACTATGGTTTATCACTACCAGCTGTCATGTGTTTTTTTTATTTTTGGGGCTGTAAATCAAATAGTTTATAGACTTGTAGTGTGTCGTTTTTAAAAGTAGTGATGACTACAGTATTCCTACTGATGTTCATAAGATATGAACTTTCAATATTTCCTCTGGAAATTATGCAAAAATACATGCAATGTAGGAACAATTCTAGATAGAAATCAGCAAAAAGTATATTGATATATGCTGAATGCATTTATATGCAAATGAAATTACAGTAACAAGATTTTTTTATTACGCGAGTGTAGGGAGGGGCTCAGATGAGACATATGGGTTGCTTAGCTCACCAAGTTCTCCATTACATTACTGAACCTCTTTTTTTTTTTTTCTTTCATCCCACCCCTTCTTCTTTCTACTTCCTCCATATCTAACTATCAACACTTATTCATGCCATTTTTTTTTTTTTTTTATCCTACATTGTTCTACCTATTTTTGACACCTATCTTTCTCATCTTCACCTTCGTCAGTTCCTTCACTACAGCATCCACGATAGGGACGATCATAGCAGCGGTGGCGGTATTTGAGATCCACATTGAAAGGAAGCTGGTAACGATCATGAAACCGAGAGCAAGCAGGCGAGGACTCTGACCTTGAAATAAGAAAATTAGTTGAAGATAAATTGTTGGTGTGTCATGAATGCTGTTCATAAAGTGGAACTGAATGCACAAGAAAGGAAAACTACTTAATTGCACATGAAAATTGTCGATAAGTTGGAATGGTAAGAACGTTACTCGTAGAAAGTTTAATAATTTATACCTCCTCTGCACAAAGAGATACCAATTCGACTGTCTCAAGGAAGCTTTTTACTCCTGTAGGCACTTAGGAGACTCGTGTGCGACTTTTGTTATTGTCACAGGTCCTCACATTTAGGTTTCCTCTTCAGTAAGGAACCTAGGGTTAGATAGGCCACGATTCTTAAGATGAAATGAAGTGATTTGATAATTTCTTACTTGGCACCATAACAAAATGTCATTTGACGCCGAATTAAAAGATTCATAAAACTAATGGTAATGTTAAAATGAAAACTAAAAGTAACAAAAATATTGTGTAGGTCAAATTTAAAAGAATAAAAATGTAAAAACTAAACACTGCACAATAGGTGGGTTGAGATTTGAATATGATAGTTGGAATTGAGATGGTACTGACCCCATTGGCCCAGAGTTCGTCTGGCGTTGTTCGTTTCATACTCGACACTGACCCCACTGATCCAGATCCAGTGATCTCGAGCAAGTTACCTGATCAGATTGGCTGAGGGAAGCTCCTCTCTGGGGCTTCTCTGATAACTCCCTCAAAGTTACTGTGAAGGAAAGACTGCCTCATTTCACAGTCGTTACCTGTTCTTTTCATTCCTGCTTCCCTCGTGCTTCCGAAGCACAGATGTTCGTACCCGACCCGACCTACGGGTATGGTGTGATATCTATTGGTGACAGACTCAGTTGGAACTCGACTGCGTTCTCACAACTACCATGGTCTCTCCAGCCAACCTAACCAACTCGCGGGAGTTGCTGCTGTTTTGAGTTGGATCAGCTACGCAGCTGTTCCAGTATTCTGCTGCTCATTTCTACCATTCTCGACTT
Organism: Scylla paramamosain; assembly: GCF_035594125.1. NCBI lineage: Eukaryota > Metazoa > Arthropoda > Malacostraca > Decapoda > Portunidae > Scylla > Scylla paramamosain. The sequence goes on from NC_087195.1 coordinate 9,071,853, forward strand.
ACTGGTTAACGAGACTGTGGACCAGGCGTGTGCCTAGTCAGGCATCATTCCTGGTCTACATTTTTTTCCATATTACATGTGACGCCTCGACTAAGCCCTGCTGTAGGCAACACGTGTGCTCGGCCTCCCGAGTTACGTGACAACATCAAGCGTTGGCAGGCGAGCGAGTCTACCTGCGCGTCCATGTTTTCAATCTGTGGCCTACCGCTCCTGGGCGTATCCGACGCCGGTAGAATGTGGATTACTACATCTTGTGATACTTTCTTGTTCTGGGATGTTAAATGTGACGGTATCCTTCTCCTTTCATTGTCGATATCCGACGCTTGGGAAGCAGCGAGTTAATACCTGATACCGTGGGGACAGTTACCTTTGAACACCTTACCTGATAGTCCATATCCCTTACAGTAACACTGTTCAGGTTCTTCCAATGGAATTACCGTAGTTTGCGCTCTTCCCGGGAGAAGAGTCTTCTCTAACGCCTCTCCCCATCGTATGTTTGTCTAAACTGGGAGATTGTTCCTCTGCTTCTTTGTAGTTATTGTTTTTTTTTGTTTTTTTTATGTAGGAAGGACACTGGCCAAGGGTAACAAAAATCCAATAAAAAAAAAATGCCCACTGAAATGCCAGTCTCATAAAAGGGTCAAAGCAGTGGTCAAAAATTGATGAATAAGTGTCATGAAACCTCCCTCTTGAAGGAATTCAAGTCATAGGAAGGTGGAAATACAGAAGCAGGCAGGGAGCTCCAGAATTTACCAGAGAAAGGGATGAATGATTGAGAATACTGGTTAACTCTTGCGTTAGAGAGGTGGACAGAATAGGGATGAGAGAAAGAAGAAAGTCTTGTGCAGCGAGGCCGCGGAAGGAGGGGAGGCATGCAGTTAGCAAGATCAGAAGAGCAGTTAGCATGTGCAATGCATTTTCCCTTCGAACAAGGCCAGCATGGTGGTACCGCTCTCCTTATTTGAAGTGGTACTCCTTATAACAGTGCCGAACTTAATACTCCGCTGCAGGCTATTGCTGCGTGAGTGTTTCTCCACAGTACTGTGTGTACTTTGTACCTTCCTATTGATTCTGTACTTAGGCTAGGGAATATCGCTTGCCTTGTGCGCGATGTTCCCTCTCCTTTTATCTTCGCTAGTTTTATTTATTTATTTATTTATTTTATTTATTTATTTATATTATTTATTTTAAAAATTGGCGCCATATGACTCCGGCTGTTGCAATGCCAAAGAAATTTCCAATCAGTCAATCTGTCAATCAATTTAATGGTTTACCATTACAAAGCTCTTGTTTAAATTTTTGCCTTATTAACTCTAATATTTGCGTTTATTTACATTGAAAACACCTGCCATTTTTAATTACATTCTAATCTTTGCTACAGCTTCCAGCTGTATCTCTCTCTCTCTCTCTCTCTCTCTCTCTCTCACCAGATGCCAGTTAGGCTATAAGCCTGTCAGCTCGATGACATCCGGACAATACTCCTCCATCCGTCTCGGTCTTCATATTCTCTCTTTTCCATCACCTCAACCATTGTCTTCCCTCTTCTACTGAAGCTCTCTTCAGTACCTTGCTTCCATCTCTTCCTTGGTCACCCTCATGGTCGCTTGCCTCTTGATATCCACTCCATATATTTGCATGCCGATCTTCTTCCATTCTCATAACATGCCCAAACCATCTCAGTCTTGCTCTATCAACATCCTCCAATAGCGGCCTCACTCCCAACTCTTCTCTTATTTCAACATTTCTTGTCCCTTCTTGTAACACTCCTGATTATTCTGAGTACTCGCATTTCGGCTGCCTGAATCTTCGATTCTAGTTTGTAGTTTAGCACCATATAACATGATTGGTTTAAGAATTGTATTATAAACTATTAATTTGCATTTTGTAGGCAAATGTTTATTTTTTAGTATTGGATATAAAGCGTTTATATTTGCATTATATTTTTCAATCCTTTTGTTAATTTCAGTCTCATTTAAATTTCTCTTATTTATGTTGATACCAAGATAATAAAAAATTCTACCTCCGTCAGTCTTTCTCCATTACAATCCACTGATAATTGCTCAAATTTTCTTCCCACTGCCATGACTTCTGTTTTCCTTGTGTTTATTTTCATCCCACTTCATACCATTCCATCTTGCCATCTGTTCACAGCAATCTGTAGTGCGTCAGGAGAGTCTGTCACAATAGCAATGTCATCCGCATAAGCAAAAGTTTCTTCTTGTGCTTGGTTTGTAACATCCCTAAATCATTTATCCATATATATAATGAAGAGCAATGGCGACAGTACTCTTTGTCTCACTCCAGTCATTACTTCAAACCATTCTTCCTGTCTCTCCACATTTTACTTGACTCTTGCAGATCTTATAAACTCTTTACCACTTTTATTATTTTTGGGTTTATCCCGTAGTAATCATCTTCCAGCACATACCAGAGTTTATCTCTGTTTATCCTATCAAAGGCTTTTTCTAGATCAACAAAACTATGTATTTACTTCTGTGCCACTCCCAGCTCTTCTCTAGCAGCATTTTCATAGCAAAGATAGGGTCAATAGTACTCCTTCAGGGTCTAAAACCATACTGACCCTTCTGATTCTGTGTTTAGTAATTCTTTCGTATAATTTACCCATATGCGATAGTAGTGATATGCCTCTGTAATTTGTGCAGTCTGTCCTTGCACCTTTATTCTTATATAAAGGACAGATAACTACTTGCTGCCGGTCTTCCGGTACCTTCTCTTCTTTATATGCAGTATTATACAACCTCACCCACTCTACTATCATTGTTCCACCAGCTTTCATTAATTCTGCAGGTAGTTCATCATCACCAGAAGCCTTATCATTCTTCATCACGTTTAAGGCTTGCTTCACTTCCTCAACGGTGATCTCTTCTTCCACCTCTACAGGTTCATCTTCATCTCTATCTCTCAATTCAAAATTCTCCTCCATTTTTTCCCTCACATTTAACAGCTCTTCAAAATATTCTTTCCAGCGACCAGCAACTTCTTCCTCCACCAGTAACTCTTGCCTATTTTTATCAGCCACTGAATATACTGCTGAAGTGTTTCCTTTTCTGTAGTTTTTTGTCATGTTATACAATAGCTTCTTGGTTTCATGTACATCTTGTAGTAAATCTTCTCTGATCTTTTCCCATGACTCGGTTTTGCTCTTCTTTTTAACTACTTCGGCTTGATTTCTTGCATTTACATAATTTTCTCGATCAAGAACGTTGCTTGTCTTCATCCACCTTCTGAAACTTATCATCTTCTCCTTTACAGCTGTTCTCACCTCGTCACCATGGGGTGATTTTCTATTTTGTTGTTTTCATTTTCTTTAACCAAGGGTTTCATAGCTAATACTATAAATTTGGGTTTTGAACTCTTCCCAGAGGCCCTCTATATTATTATTTACGTCATTTTCCAACACACTCTGTACTGTTCCTGTTATCTTCGTAGAAAATTCCATACGGCATTCTGGGTCTTTCAACTTTTCAATTTTTAACCTTAGTCTACCACGTTTTGCTCTTTCCTTGGGTTTCTTTATTTTAAATTTTGCAAGAACCAATCTGTGGTTTGCATCTGCTGACACTGATGGAACAGTCTTAACATCACAAAATAGATTTTTATTGTTAGTAATAAATAGGTCGATCATAGATTACTCAGTATACCTCTGCTCCTCTGAATTCCACCTGTACCATGTACATTTGTGTGAGTCTCTATGCTTATAATATGTGTTCATTATAGATAAGTTATTTATAGTACAAAATTCCAAAATTCTGTTACCTTCTTCATTTCTATCACCAATTCCATATGCACCTAATACACTTTCTAGTCCTGTTCTGTCTGTGCCAACATGTCCATTCCAATCCCCCACTAGAATTATATTATCAGTGTATTTAACATTTTCTAAAACGTCTTGTAAGTTTTCATAAAATTCATCCTTCTCAACTTGTGGCCTCCCTTGTTGGGGGGGCATAGATTTGTATTAATGAGACTTTCAATGGGCATAATTTCAATGTTATGGCAATGATCCTTTCACTTTTATACACAATACTATCCACTCTCTTAGCCAGCTGAGGTGATAGGATATACGCAACACCGTGTCTACCCTCATCACATCCTTTGTGAATTAGGTGATAATCATCATGCAGTACCTTGCGTCCTTCTCCTTTTACTCTTGTCTCACATAGTCCATCAATTCTAAGTTTCTGTCTTTCATTATCTCTATGATTTCCTCCTCCTTTCCTCTGATAGTGGCAACGTTTAGAGTTCCAATTTTTTATTTTTTTTCTTATTCTTATTTTTCTCTGAAAATCCTGAAGCATGTCCTGAAACTAGCGAGTTCATCAACTGAGAGGTCCGTCCGGTATCATTATCTTGCGTTTCGTGAGCACTTGTAATCCACCAGGCTTATCCTGGCTTCTGTTTGGTCCACAGCTCCTTATTTGATATTCGGAGCAGCCCTTATATAAGAGGTTCCCTATATAAGAGGTTCCCTTATCCGCCACCTGAGGGGCGCGCCTGGTAGGGGTTGTCTCCTCCCCAGGCTTCCAGTTGTATCCTCAGCGAATTTAGGTACTTTTGGTAGGGTATCGCTTTCTAAATAGTTTACGTCATAAAAAGAGAACCCAAATACTTACTCTGAAAAGACACTGGTCACGTTAAACCACTGTGGTGTTTCTCCATTAAAAAAACAAAAATAAATAAATAATAATAATAATAATAATAATAATAATAATAATAATAATAATAATAATAATAATGATAATAATAATAATAATAATAATAATAATAATAATAATAATAAAAATCGTTGTTTTCGTTTTCAGTCAATCCTTTATCATGCACATACATTTTCTTTTATCATACGAGACACAGTTTTGAGAGCAGTTTGTTATGCGGGACCTTAATGAAGACTTTGTGCATGTTCACGAAAACTTCATCGTGCTGTTACCAGAATTCTGGCTTCCCATTTTGCGAAGACATCATTAAAAGTGTAATAGATCAATCAATAATGGTATGTTACAACATACAGAGAGAGAGAGAGAGAGAGAGAGAGAGAGAGAGAGAGAGAGAGAGAGAGAGAGAGAGAGAGAGAGAGAGAGAGAGAGAGATTTTCCATTTTCTTATTAAACAGAGAAATTGAAAAGATGAGCGTGAGATCGAAAAAAGTTCGTTGACCTCAGATTATCTGCATTAGAATATGAAAGCTAACGGAGAGATAATGGAGAGATTTTGGAGGTAAATCAAGATTTCAGAGGGAAAAGGAGACAAAGGTAAAAGGAGACAATAAACAATAAGTCAATATAAAAAGAGAATAAGTGAAGGAAGAAATAAAAAAAAATCTTACAAAATGAGTCTTACAATGCAACGTATCTTTTGTCCTCCTCCCACACTTTTTTTTTTTCTTTCTTATACTACTATTCCCAATACTGCACTCACCCACGTGGAGGATCACGAAAAGGGCAACACGTTCATGAAAGTTGCAGTTCTCCACCGCCGCCGCCATGATGAGGCCACCGAGGAACATCATATTGGAATCTTTAAGGTACAGTCTACTCACGATGTCAGTGGAAAGAACGCCCATTAAGGGGAAAGCGAAGACGGGTATGAGGGCTGTGACGGGCAAGGGTATCACCTCTGTCACCCACATCACCGCCATTACAACCATCACGAAGCCACACCGTGCTGACTGTAAAGTGTAAGACGTGCTTGTTTTAAGCTACTGTAGACATGAGAAAGGCAGTAACAAAACGTATCGGATATATAGTAATGCAATCACTAATTATCCCCCATAGCAGAAAATAATCACTTCCTCCTACTCCTCCTTCACCTCATCATCATCATCATCATCATCATCATTTCCATCTTTAACTATTCCTCTGTACTCATTTTTTCTCGTGTCACCCTTTACTCTAAGCCACCTCAGAGCGCAAAACATATTTATTACATCTCAGTTTCCTTCTCTGCCTGCATTGCCGTCTTTGTTAAATATCTTCAGGCGCCATTTGTATTTTTTTTTTTTTTTATGTAAATGCTCATCTATAACATAAATTAAACTGTCATAAATCTAAGACACACGAGATCAGCTTCAGCACATCGCCCCTGTTCTTACCTGTGATTTGGCGTAAAAGAGAATGATGGAGGGAACTATCATGGCGAGGAGTATAGTGGCACCACGCCACCATCTTGGTAATAGAACCTTGGGACACATCATGGTGCGGTGGGAGAAAAGGAGGAAGCGAGAACGACGAAGAAGGGCACTAGGAATTGGAAGAAATAAGAAAAGCAGGGATAACAGACGAGGATGACGAGGAGAGAGAGAGAGAGAGAGAAAGAGAGAGAGAGAGAGAGAGAGAGAGAGAGAGAGAGAGAGAGAGAGAGAGAGAGAGAGAGAGAGAGAGAGAGAGAGAGAGAGAGAGAGATGGAAGAAGGGGTAGTTAAAGAATTAAGTAATTGAGTTTAAAAATAATAATAAAGAAGATGAAGGGGAAAATAGACAAACAAACAGAAAGGGAGTAAAATGGGTTGCATGAATTATATAAAAAAAAAAATAGATAAATAAATCAGGACATGTACAAAAAAAAGAGGGAAACGAGCGCAAAGAGGAAAGGGGAAAAAAGGAAAGGATCAAACCAAAAGTGAAGGACAGAGAATGTAAAGGAAGGTCAGGGAAACAAAAGGTACAGTAAGGATGAATGAAAGGAAAACAAAAAAGACAAAATAGGAACAAAGAATAGGTCAATTACAAATATGAAGCCAGATGGAATATCAGGATGTTTATTTTTCTTTGTGTCCTCCTGATCTTGATTTCTGAAAAAAAAGAAGATAATATTAATATTTTTTTGGAAACTTCATCACAAAAAGATTCAGAATCTTAAGAAGACTAAGCTGGACATCGAACCATTCTTCTTGAAGGGTCCTTCAACTTAGTTACTTTATTAAGGAAGCCTCTCAGAATCCAAGAAAAACAGATATTGCAAGGGCTTTAATAACTTAATCACAAAATTTCTTACAACTGAACTATAATGAATTGGAGCACAATTGAGAAAGCAGTGACAGGATAAGCAAAAGAAGAGGTTAAGAAAAGATCAAGAATGTTGGGCTTATCTTCAAGATGATCAATGGTATTGGTAGAGCGCTGCTCTAATTTCTTCATATTTTGGAGAATATCAAAATTAAATGGTAGTTCACAAGGTTGGTCATTGAAAGTCATTGCTCAATAGACGCAGGATCCTGAGAGGACTGAGAAAGAAAAAAAGGAACACAAAAGGGATTACTGTCAGTAGTGTTTTGGTGGGGAAAAGATGAGGTTTTATAGAGGAGAGGTGATGCTCCACAAATTGAAAACTAGATCCACTAGGAGGAACCACCTTGTCGTGGTGGGTGGGTTTGCATGTCCTTATGACCAGGCAAGCAGGGCTTGATGGGGCTTAAGACACTGCTCTGCCCTACATATGAGGATAGATCTACCCATCCTAGCAAGGTCGCTAGCATGGGTAGGACAAGACAAAAAGGTTCCCAGGTTTAGGCCTCCACCTTTTGAAGTCGTCATGTGTTGGAGGTTTGGGTGTCTGGGTTGGAATGCGTTGTTGAGGAGAGGTCTTAGCTACATCGTAAGCAAACTTTTGAATTCTGAGGGACCATTTTTTTAATGGACACCATTATGACCAGCTACAGTGTAGCGCTGGCCATGGCGGATGGTGTAGCTGCTACACCATCCGCCATGGCCAGCGCTCGCTCCCCTCGGAGCCCCATTAGGTGCTTGTTGTTGGTCCCTGGGAACATTTAATTAAAATATTGCACTTTACGAGTATAAAGCAAAATTCCTCTAGTCCTCAAGAGTCGATCGGGTCTTCGAGATATCACCATCTACACGTAATGGTGATGCTACACGTGTAGGCTGGAGTTCAACCTCTCCTTGCTGCTACTTCTCATTCTGGAACACCATGTGGGTCAGCTATTGTGTCTTGTCTTGACACCCTTATGCTTACCAAATGCTGATATCATTCGATCAAGAAATGTAGTTGGAACCGAGAATGACTATTGTCAAAATGTCTTTGATGTTGAATAACCTGCCCCAAAAGTCCGCCACGCCCCTAAATCTTACTGATGCGTGGCTTATTAAAGAGAACGCCAAGATAATCTTATTTATTTATTTTTTTAATAAAAAGGTAACTAGCCAAGGGAACAAGAAAAAGGGGGAAAAATGCCACTGAGGTCCAAGCCCCAAAAGAGATGACAAGAGAATCATCGAAAACTGAAGGATAAGTATCTTGAAACCTATTTCTTGAAACAGTTCAAATCATAGGAAGGAGAAAATACAGAAGCAGGCAGAGTGTTCCAGAGTTTATCAGAGAAATAAGAATTTCTGGTGGATAACTCTTGCATTAGCGAGGTGGAGAGAAGAGTGTTGAGAGAAAAAAGTGTTGCGAAGCGAGGCCGCGGGAGGAGGGGAGGCATGCAGTTAGCAAGATCGGAAGAGCAATTGGCGGTAGATAATAGTAAGAAATGCAACATTACGGCGATAAGAAGAAAGATAATGACAGACAGTTAGAGGAGAAGAGTTAAAATAGCGGTATGAATGGAATCCCCTCATACATATAATGGACGATTCTCCTGTACAGCGTTTGACGCTGGAGGGGGGGGCAGGATGAGAAAATTGGCAGAGACGACTCAGAACACATAAATTCATATAAGCTGTTTTAGCTAGTGATGATATATAAAATTTCCAGTTTAGATTATAAATAAAGGACAGACCAAGAAAGTTCATTGTAGAAGAGAGGGACAGTAAGCGTCAATTAAGAGGAGGGATAGTTGTCTTGACGGTTGTGTTGAGTTGATAGATGAATTCAATTTTTAAGGCATTGAACAATACTAATTTTGCTCTGCCCCAATCAAATATTTTAGAGGGATCAGAAGCCAGGCATTCTGTGGCCCTCATGCATGAACTTCTTACTTCCTGAAGGGTTGACGTCTATGAAAAGGCGCGGACAAATACAAGGTGGTATCATCAGCGTAGGAGTGGATAGGACAAGAAGTTTCGTTGAGATCATTGATGAATAATAGGAAGAGAGTTGGTGACAGGACAGAACCCTGAGGAACAATACTATTAATAGATTTAGAACAGTGACCGTCTACTACAGCAGCAATAGAACAGTCAGAAAGGAAACTTGAGATGAAGTTACAGAGAGAAGGATAGAAGCCATAGGAGGGTAGTTTGGAAATCATAGCTTTGTGCCAGACTCTGTCAAATGTTTTAATATGTCTAAAGAATCAACAAAAGTTTCACCAAAACCTTAAAAAGAGGATGACCAAAACTCAATAAAGAAACCCAGAAGATTACCATTAGAGCAGTTTTGAAGGAAACCATACTGGCGAACAGATAAAGAGTTGTTAATTGATTGATGTTTAAGAATCTTCCTGTTGAAGATAGATTAAAACCTTTAGATTGCCAGGAAATTAAAGCAATAGGACTGTAGTTTGAGGGATTAGAACGGCCTTTTTTAGAAACAGGCTGAATGTAGGCAAACTTCCAACAAAAAGGAAAGGTACATATTGATAGACGGACCAGAAAAGTTTATCTAGGCAAGGTTCAAGGACGGAGGGACAGTTTTGGAGAACAATAGGAGGCACCCCATCAGGTCCATAAGCCCTCAGAGGCTTTAGCCAACGAGGGCATGGAAAACATGACTATGAAGGATTTTGATGGGTAACATGAAGGAATCAAAGGGTGGAGGAGAGGGAGGAACAAGCCCAGAATCATCCACGGTAGAGATTTGTGTAAAAGTGTGAGCGAAGAGTTCAGCTTTAGAAATAGATGAAATGGCAGTAGTGACATCAGATTGAATAAAAGAGGGAAAGTTGAAGAAGCAAAGGTATTGAAGATGTTTTTTGGCTAAGTGTTATAAGTTATGAGGGGAGTTAGACCTTGAAAGATTTTTACGCAATCTATTAATGAAAGAGTTTTTGGCTAATTGGAAAACAGACTTGGCATGATTCCAGACAAAAATATAAAGCGCATCAGATTCTGGTGATAGAAGGCTCAAGTACCTTTTGTGGACCACGTCTTTATCACGTATAGCACGAGAACAGGCTGCGTTTAGGTCGAGAAAAAGTGAGGAATGTACGCCTCCATGCCAGACACAATCATCTCTGTTATGCATTCAATCCACAGAGACGGATCTCTGACACAAAAGTAGTAGTCATTCCAAGGAAAATCAGCAAATCCTCAACTAGCAGCGGAGTATCCTCAATACTAGTTGGTGTTGCACAAGTTGCTTTAGTTAGTGGAGGATAACAAAGTTATCACCTGGATGGTCAGTGAAGGGAGAGGAAAGCCAAAGCTGGTGGTGAACATTAAAGTCTTCAAGAAAGGAAATCTCCGCAAAAGGGAAGAGAGTCAGAATGTGCTCCACCTAGAAAGTTTAAGTAGTCAAAGATCTTTTATAGTCAGAGGAGCTAGATGAAGCTAGTTTTCGTTAGTCGGGAGGGAAGAAGGGGTAGTGAGAAGGCGAGGGGCAAAATAGTTAAATCTAGAAAGGTAGCTAGCTCAGGGATGGTGAGAAATAGCTTAAGTGTTTACTACACAAACTGTAGAAGTATTCTGAATAAAATAGACTTGCTTAGAGGAATAGCGAGCGTTGAGAAATTTGATATCATTGCTTTAACTGAAACTTGGTTAGATATGTCAGGAAAAGTATTTAATCCAGAGGTTAAGATAGATGGGTATACAATGTTCTATAAAGATAGGGAAAACAGGAGAGGAGGAGGCGTCGCGTTATACGTTAGGGACACATTACAGTGTTGTATTAACAGTAGAATTAAAACAGATAACAAAGCAGAGTCGATATGGGTAGATATTAAAGAAGGATCGCAGTCAGTAGTACTAGGGGTAGTTTACAGACCACCGACCAGTACAGAGGAAATTAACACCTCACTGTGGCAGGAATTAAATAGAGCAGGCAGGTACAGTCAGGTATGTGTGGTAGGAGATTTTAATTTTAGGAATATCGACTGGAGTCTAATGGTGGGTAACAAGGAAGCAGAGGAATTTCTTAAGGTAATTCAGGATAATTTTTTAAAACAGGTAGTCGTAGAACCCACAAGGGGGAATAATATTCTAGATTTAATTCTTACTAGCAGGGAGGAAGCAGTCACGCAGGTAGAGGTTGGAGGACAGCTAGGTAACAGTGACCATAGGGAAATTAGGTACAATGTAGAATGGGAAGAAACAGTTAGAAACAAAAACACTAGTAAAATACCTGACTTTAGGAGAGCAGATTTTGAAGAATTAAAAAGGTACCTCCAAGGAGTGGACTGGCAAAGGATGTAGGGTGAGGTCAGGTCAGGGACGGAGTTCAGAGAGATAAGGCAGGATGAGAGAGGTGAGGTGAGGCGTGAGGGTGTAGGACAAGAGAAGGGAAGATGTGTCCGGAAGGGAGGAGGAAAGAGGAAGGGGGGAGCTAGGTGTGAGTATGTTGGAATGTCAGGTCATGCTGAAATGAGAGAGGTGAGGTCGAGGCGAGTAGATGAGGGAGTGGAGAGGATGGTAGGGGACGAGATGAGGGGACTAGGTGAAGTAAATGTAGATGAATTGTATAAATATTTCGTAAAGTTCATACAGGTCAGTTAGCAAATATCCCGTATAGAACAATAAGATCACAAAAAAATGACCCTAAATGGATGACTGCTAGGTTAAAGCATTATATAGGGCGTAAGAGAAGTATATATAGGAGATTAAGGGCAGGTGAAGAAGTTTTAAGGACACAATATTATGAATTAGTTAGAACAGTCAGGAAGTTAACGAGCAAAGCTAAGGACAATTATGAGTCAAATGTAGCCAGCCAAGCGAAGACGGACCCCAAGGGATTTTATCAGGTATACAGGACGAAGAATAAGGATACTGTAGGTCCATTAAAGGCAGCAGATGGGGAGCTGGTTAGTTCTGGGGAGGAGATTAGTAAACTTCTGAATGATTATTTTTTAACTGTCTTCACCCAGGAAAACATGCAGGATATGCCAGATAGTGAACAGGTGTTTAGAGCAGATGAGAATGAGAAGCTGACAAATATTTCCATAACTAGGGAGATAATGGAACAGGAGATAGATAGGCTAAAAAAGTTCAAGTCACCAGGACCTGATGAAATATATCCCAGAGTACTTAAGGAATGTAAAGAAATTATTAGTGAGCCGTTAGTTTCTGTCTTTAGGAAATCATTGGAGTCGGGTGAGGTACCAGTAATGTGGAGGCAGGCTAATGTAGTACCCATCTTTAAGAAAGGAGATAAAACTTTAGCGTCTAATTATAGACCTGTCAGCTTAACTTCAGTTGTAGGTAAAATGTTAGAGTCAATAATAGCGAGGAACATTAGGGAACATTTAGACAAACATAACTTGATAAATCAGTCACAGCATGGCTTCACGAAGGGGAAGTCATGCCTGACAAACTTGTTAAGTTTTTACAGTAGGGTGTACGAGGCAGTAGATAATGGTGATAGTTATGATATCTTATATCTGGACTTTAGTAAAGCATTTGACAAGGAACCCCATCAAAGGCTCCTGAGAAAGGTTAGGGCACACGGGATAGATGGGAAGGTGTTAGGCTGAATAGGGTCATGGCTTAGTGACAGGCGACAGAGAGTGGTAATAAACGGCTCGAAATCCGAGTGGGGTCATGTAATTATTGGGGTGCCACAGGGATCAGTATTAGGGCCATTGTTATTTCTAATGTATATCAATGACTTGGATAGTGGAATTAGTAGTGATGTTAGTAAATTTGCGGATGACACAAAGATAGGTAGATTAATTAGGTCAGAATCGGATGCCATCGCCTTGCAGGCTGACTTAGATAAAATGAATGAATGGACGGATAGATGACAAATGCAATTTAATATCAATAAATGCAAAGTGCTTAGCGTAGGTAGAGGAAACCCACACAATAGGTACACATTAGACAACCAAACTCTGGTAGGTACAGGGTACGAGAAAGATTTAGGAGTTATAGTTAGCTCTGAACTCCGTCTAGGGAAACAATGCATAGAAGCCAGAAACAAGGCAAATAGGGTACTAGGATTCATTTTTAGGAGTGTTAAAAGTAGAAGGCCGGGAGTAATATTAAAGTTATACTTGGCGCTGGTCAGACCTCATCTGGACTACGCGGTGCAGTTCTGGTCCCCACATTACAGGAAAGATATAGGTCTATTAGAATCAGTACAGAGGAGAATGACTAAAAGGATACAGGGGATGAGGAGTATCCCTTACGAGGCGAGGTTGAAGCTGTTAAATTTACATTCTTTAGAGAGACGTAGGTTAAGAGGGGACCTGATAGAAGTCTTTAAGTGGTATAAGGGTTATAACAAGGGAGATGTAAGCAAAATTCTTAGGATCAGCAACCAGGGTAGAACAAGAAATAACGGGTTCAAGCTTGAAAAATTTAGGTTTAGGAAGGAGATAGGAAAAAATTGGTTCTCAAATAGAGTGGTAGATGAGTGGAACGGACTCAGTAATCATGTAGTTAGTGCTAGGACACTAGAGAGCTTTAAGAGAAGATTAGACAAGTTTATGGATGGGGATAACAGATGGAAATAGGTAGGTGTGTTTCATACAGGGACTGCCACGTGTAAGCCTGGTCGCTTCTTGCAGCTTCCCTTATTTCTTATGTTTTTATGTTCTTATGAGAGTTATACAGTACAGATAAATTTAGTTTGAGGGTAACTCTCTAGTTGTAACCAGATGGTGTAAAACTCGGAAGATTCAAGAGCGTGTGTACGAGAGCAGGTTAAGTCATTGCGCACATATACGCAACATCCAGCTTTGGATTGAAAATGAGGATAGAGGAAGTAGGAGGGAACAGAAAAGGAGCTACTGTGAGTTGCCTCAAACACCTGTGCTTTAGTGAGGAAGAGAAATTGAGGTTTAATAGAGGAGAGATGGTGTTTTACAGATTGAAAATTAGATCTAAGACTGGAAATGTTGTAGAAGTTAATAAAGAAAAAGGTAAGGGGGGGTGTCGAGACGCTTCAATGAAAGTGTGAAAACACCAAGTCAGAAAAATCGTCACCAGCATTTTTCAAGGGTTTCTACTCGTCAACGTGAGGTTTGTTTTTTGCCACAATGAGACCGATCTATTTGAGGCAATCGCAATGGCCTGTAACTCCAATATATGGCGCCTCTTCATCGACAGCTCGTGCAGGAGCTTCAAATCAGCTCTGTTTCATAACGGGAACATGTAACTATCTCTTCCCCTCGCTCACTTTGTCCAGCTCAAAGAGAAATACAATTGTGTTAAGATCTTGCTAGACGCCTTGAAATATGAACAGTACGGTTGGGAGGTTATCAGAGACTTCAAAATGATACCCTTCTTGATGGGTCTCCAAGGCGGCTTTTCCAAATTTCCATGTCATCTTTGCCTTTGGGACAGCAGAGACACCATGGTACAGTACCACAAAAGGGACTGGCCATTGCGGACCAAGTTTTGTTAAGTCTGGAAGAACAACGTCAATTGGGAGGCATTGTTGGAACCCAGAAAGGTACTGTTTCCTCCACTGCACTTAAAATTGGGCCTTACGAAACAATTCGTCAGAGCTCTAGATAAGGGCAGCTTTCAAGAATCCCCAAGATTTCTTCCTTAAGAAGTCTACGGCAAAAATGGATGTCGGTGTAGTTGGTCCACAAATAAAGGAGGTCATAGAGTGCAAGGAGTTCCTCAAGAAGCTCACTAGAACGGAGTAAGCAGTTTGGAACAGCTTTATCGCAGTGGTTTTTGGCTTCTTGGGGAATCACAAAGCCGAAAACTATGTGGAACTTGTTGAGACATTGGTGAGAAACTACAGGAAGATGGGTTGCAGGATGTCCCTCATAATTCATATCCTTGACGTTCATCTTGATAAATTTAAGGTGAATATATGGGCGTACTCCGAGGAGCAAGGCAAGCGCTTCCACTATGATATGCTGGACTCTGAACGCCGCTACCAAGGGTCGTATGATAAAAACATGTTGGGAGACTGACTATGCCTTCTGAGTCACTTAACAGACATTCATCCTACCCTTCCGATGGTTTCTGTTGAACCCTTAGCTGTTTGTTCTTTCGAGGCATCACACTCCACAGAGGAAAACAAACAAATATATTGTTCAAAAAAGAAATATACTAGAATACCTCTTCAGTCCCTCCAGAAATGTTGCTGAGGATCTGCTGAGTCCCTTGACTCAACGGACGTATCCCCCAGAAAGATTCCTGTAGGAGCATTACATTCCCTTAGGCTGAATTTAGATACGCAAAAATATCCGCCATGGACGTTGAGGGGTTCTTGGCACATTTTGACAATATATCTTCGAAGACCGACACCAGTCCATCTCTCCTGAGAAATTTTCCTCTTTATTTTTCTTCAGGCGTTTCAGAGATCCGTGTACTTGTTCCCATCACTACAGCAGGGTTTCAATCTCAGGTTTCTGTTTTCACCTGTTTTCACCTGTTTTCACCTGTTTCGCCACTCCAATAAGGTACCTGTTCAGGCTGAGAAAGGAAAATTAGTTTCTGATGCTTCCCTGAAAATCCCCCTCAAAGTAATACTGCTAAGGTTCCTAAAATGAAATTGTCATGGTCTGCATGGTTGCCGGGAAGAACCGAGTCTTCTTCTGTCATGTTTCTTTCCAACGTGCATATGTCTCCAAGAGAAAATGGTGCGAGACTCAGTTCCTTCCGCTCCTTCTGGATATTGTGCATTTTATTCTGATTTTAATTTAGGGCAAGGCTACCGAGGTGGCACTGCAATTCTGGTTCGTAACGACATACCTTACACTAATCTCGAATTGAAAACTTCACTACAGGTTGTTGCGGTCAACAATTACAGTCATTCATAATTCTCTCAGTTCTCTTAATGTTCTCTTAGAAACCTGACAAATTTCGGGACTCGTGGGTTTAAACACGCGTTTACTTTTTAAAATGCTTCTCTTTTTTAGTACTCCTTTCCTTATTTCTTAACTATTTTTTTTTTTTTTATTTAAAAAAACATTTTACTCAGAAAGATTAGGACAGTAAAGTATACTATTGTTTGTTTAATGAATTAGGAAAAAATATTGATCGGTTAAAAGAAACAAAAATTGCGACAATTAAAAAAAAAACAATGGTCATCGCTCATTTTTTCCGTTTTCTGTTTTTTACATACAGCGAGAGCATGGATGTTTAATGAGTAGCTAAAATAAATAATGCTACAAATTCGTATATGTAGTATACTGGCAAGCACATGAGCATACATATGTATGAGTACCTCATACATATGTATGAGGTACTCATACATATGTACTCACATAAGTGTACATATGTGAGTACATATGAGTACATGTGTAAGTGCATGTGCGGGTGATTTAGCGGCGTTCTGTGGCTCGCTGTTTAATGGCTGGCGCCCTAATGTAAGGAGAGCTGACATAAGCTTATCGGTTGACCTCTGAGGCCCTGGGGTCATGAGGGTGTTCGTATTCGTGTGTGTGTGTGTGTGTGTGTGTGTGTGTGTGTGTGTGTGTGTGTGTGTGTGTGTGTGTGTGTGTGTGTGTGTGAGGGTTAGGTAATCATGGGTTAATTGTAGTTCTGTGAGTGTGAGTGCATGTATAGTTTCAGTAGCAATTATCCTTACCAGTATTGATAATCTGCATGATCTTGCAAGCTAGAATAGGTGTAGTTATGTGTCGCCTGGCAGAGGTGATGACATGGGAGGCAGGGTTTGACGCACTCTGTCACTGAGGGACAGAGAGAGAGTATTGAGGCCGCTACGTGACAAGACGTGTGAGGGAGACAAGGGAAAGCAAGTCTAGTTCCTGCAAGTAGAGTTTGCGTGTGACTGACTGTGACGGTGCGAGTGCCTGCCGTTCCTGTATCTGCCTGTGTGTCGTGACTGTATTGCACGGTGACTTCTGTATTGTTGTGTAATATATGGACATAAGGAAAAAGCGTGTTTTCCTCCTTCTGCTCTTTGTAACTGTTCTCACTGAGAGTGACGAGTGAATCAGAGCGACAGCCGTTCTTAGTAGCCCAAGTAAAGTCCTTCTTCCCGACACACACGCTCTGAACCTCGCAACGGTGTGAGGCGCCGCTTGCCTACTGGAGGGGATACGTTTCAATAATCTATCTCAGAAAATATAATCCTCCCTTCCCTATTTTTTTTTTTTTTTTGCTGCAATAAGGATTATTACGCCTTAAAAGAGCAAAACTAAAATATTTATAGATTTTTCTCAGTATTTTACATATACCAGAAAGAGAGAGGAAGAATTAAAGAAAAGAAAAAAAATGAGGTCGACCTGTGTAAATCCCCCGGAACTCTATGAAAAATAAATCATAGCTGAAGAGGTTAAAATCGTACAGTAACTCGAGAATGAAATCCGAACCAAAGACTATACGGATATTAGTGATCTACCTAGTCCTGTGTCTTCTGACTCTATCGACGCGGCTGAAAACTTCTTAGATTCATATTCAGTACATGATTCGGAATCACTCGACAATACTAGAAGGCAGTGGAGACAAAATTGCCATTGTAAGGTCTCGCTCAGCACGGGGACGGGGTAGGGCCTTCAAAATGATGCAGAGCGTATTTTTTTTTCTTCGGAATCTTGGCCACACTATGAAGTTTTCAAACAAAAACTGTTGCGAGTTTTTGGGTGTGGGTGCTGAAACAACCTCCCAGAAACAGATCAGTCCCATTATGGGAAGTATTCAGGAGTGGGTCAGAACGGAGGAACCCTGGGACGCTTCCTTTCTTGTGGAGGAACAAATGTTTTCCACTCTGTTCAGAGACCGGCACCTCAGTGAGCCTATTTCTTTTTTTTTATTTGTATTTTTGTTGCCCTTGGCCGGAGCCCCTCCTACAAATATATATATATATATATATATATATATATATATATATATATATATATATATATATATATATATATATATATATATATATATATATATATATATATATATATATATATATATATATATATATATATATATATATATATATATATATATATATATATGTGTGTGTGTGTGTGTGTGTGTGTGTGTGTGTGTGTGTGTGTGTGTGTGTGTGTGTGTGTGTGTGCTGGAGTAGTTGAGATAGATTTGTTTGTCCATATATTTTCTATGCAACAAAGCTTGTCAAAAAAAAAACTGAAATTATCACATTTCCAATAAAAAAAATCAATATGTACCCTTAAATGCCAAAAGTAAATACATGCGAGTCTCTCAGTTCTATTTCAGTTCACATATACCTTATTATTTTCAAACGTTACTTTTTTTTTTATCAATGTCAATTGGAGCTAATTTTTTTCCTTTCCCTTTTTCACTATTTTATTTTATTCAAAATGATTTAGAATGGCCTAATATGTTTCTTTATATGCCTCGAAATTACCTTTAAAATACTTGATTTTCAAAAAAAAAATCAGGAAGGCTAACAACTCTTCCCATGCCCGCCCTTAGAAAGAGTTGTTTTGCTCGCCTCCGCCAGGGCCCCCATGCCTCCTTAATCCGCCCCTGTATGAGACAATACCGGAGAGATAGGAGGCAAGAACTTCCACAAATACTGTTGATTCGGTTAATCTTGCCAATACCGTTTCCTCATGGATCAGCTAAATTATACATTTATGGTGATGAATACTCAGTGTGCAGCACGTGTGTGGTGTTTTATTTGGGCGACACGCAAGGTTACGTTACAGCGACGTGATTCGTATTGCGCCGCATCACAAAGTCCATGCCGATGAGGTTCCCTTGGAGAGATACAGTATAATGCGTGTGTCAGTATGTTGGTATGCAGGTACTGTGACTGCATTACGTCGCCACAGCAATTAGTCCCGTGGCACGTATTTTATTCACCATTTTATTATCAAGCGATATTTTTGTTACACTGGATGCTAATTAATTGGCATATTAATATGTAATCAAATTATTTTTATTTTTTTCATTTACTTATTTATTTTTTGTAGGAGTCAACTGAGATGCCAGTCCCATAAAAGGGTTCAAAGTGGTAGTCAAAAATTGAAGGACAAGTGTCTTGAAACCTCCCATTTGAAGGAATTCAAGTCATAGGAAGGTATAAATACATAAGCTGCCAGAGAAAGGGATGAATGATGGAGAATACTGGTTAACTGCTGCATTAGAGACACCGCAGCGAGGCTGCGGGAGGAGGGGAGGCATGCAGTTAGCAAGATCAGAAGAGCAGTTAGCATGAAAATAGCGGTAGAAGGCAGCTAGAGATGCAACATTACGGCGATGAGAGAGAGGCTGAAGACAGTTAGTTAGAGGAGAGGAATTGATGAGATGAAAAGCTTTTGATTTTACACTGTCTAGAAGAGCGGTATGAGTGGAACCCCCCAAGACATGTGAAACATACTTCATACATGGATGGATAAGGCCCTTGTACAGAGTTAGCAGATGGGGGGGCGTGAAAAAAAAAAAAAAACTGGCGGAGATGTCTCAGAACGCCTAACTTCATAGAAGCTGTTTTAGATAGAGATGAGATGTGAAGGATTATATGTAATTATAAAGGACAGACCGAAGATGTTCAGTGTAGGAGTGGGGGACATTGAAGAACAGGGGATAGTTTTTCAAGCAATAAACATTACCAAGTTTGCTCTGTTCCAGTCAGAAATTTCAGAAATATCGGAAGTCACGCGTTCTATGGCTTCCCTGCGTGAAATGTTTACTTTGTGAAGTGTTGGACGTCTATGGAAAGGCATGAAAAAGTGGGTGGTATCATCAGCGTAGGATAGGACAAGAAGTTTGGTTTAGAAGGTCATTGATTAATAATAAGAAAAGAGTGGGTGACAGGACAGAACCCTGAGGAAAACCACTATTAATAGATTTAGGAGAACAGTGACCGTCTACTACAGCAGCAATAAAACGGTCAGAAAGGAAACAGTATGACCAAGACTCAGTAAGGAAAGCCAGAAGATCACCAGTAGAGCGACCTTGATAGAACCCATACTGGCGATCAGATAGAAGGTTGTGAAGTGATAGACGTTTAAGAATCTTCCTGTTGAGGATAGATTCAAAAACATTAGAAAGGCAGGAAATTAAAGCAATAGGACGGTAGTTTGAGGGACTAGAATGGTCACCCTTTTTTAGGAACAAGCTGAATGTAGGAAACTTCCAGCAAGAAGAAAAGGTAGATGTTGACAGAGTTGAAAGAGTCTGACTAGGCAAGGTGCAAGCAAGGAGGCACAGTTTCGGAGAACAATAGGAGGGACCCATTCAGGTCCATAAGCTTTCTGAGGGTTTAGGCTCGCAAAGGCATGGAAAATATGCTTTATGCATGAGACATTTATATTGCAAGTAGTGCCACTGCTTCAAATGGCCTGTGTAGTTTGGAATTAATCCGCCTGTAGCTCTCCGCGAGGGTATGAAAGGCAGCAAAGGAACTGCCACTTCATACAGGTGCACGGATTGCGATTTGTGTCTACTTGACTCTTTCCTGCGCTACAGTGGGAAGCTCAGGGATCTGTTTATCATAATTTTGTATTTCAAAATCATTCTTGTTAATGTGGTGTGCTGGTGTAATGTTAGGTTAGATTAGTATCATAAGGGGGTTCCAAATGTCATGGTCACGATCCTGGTTATCTTTCCAAGAAAGTAGACGTTGCACTAATCTCAGAAAGTTCTAAAGGTCTGGACTTATAAAGGCTTCGAGTGCCTACCTGACCTATCCGAAATCGCCAGAATTACACCCTCTCATTGTACCCTTACACGGCAACTCAGGAATCACCTCAAAAACCAGATCAATGTTGGGGGGAGTAGAAAACACGGTTATTCTATGATACAACATTATATATTAATACTAATGATAATTCACAAACAAAATGAGGTAGTTCACGTTAATACATGACGTTCTCATCACTTCACACAACACCAGAACCCGTTTACACCTCCACAGGCCAATGAAATATTTCCTCTAGCTGCAGGAATTCACCCAGATGCCGTCACTGCGTCCCCAAATAATAATTCCCGTATTTCACCTCCTCAAACCTCACAAGACATCACCATCATTACCAAAGATCACCTATAACACCATAACACCATCCCCAAAATCACCTGTACACCACAACACCAGCCTCCAACACAACACCAGAGCCTCCAATCACAAAATGGCTGCCTCTTTGACCTATGCTCTCCTCAGGTTTAGGTGGCCACACAACTCATCAACTAAATTTCAACGGACAAGAGCTCTTGGTACCACATAAGACTCACCAACCTGATCCTGGATATCAAGGTTATACCGCCACATCACTAAACCTCCACACTCACGTTCCATCACTACTCCACACCCGAATTTATCCCCTGAGAACGCCACCCTCCCTGTTCCCATCAAGACCTCAGGACGCTCTGCTTTCCCTTCACGGAAATGTGGTGTTGCCCACTCAAGTTCCCCTCCTTTCGACATATTTCCACCTCAATTACACTTCCTTTCTCACACATACAAACATATAGAGAACTTAAATTATGAAGAGAATAATACAATATAAAAATGAATAAATAAGCCTTACACTAACTTTTAACTAAGAATAAGGATAGTGTCTAAAAGGCAGGTAAACGGAACACCGGGGACACAAAGAAAACTTGTTCCTTTTCAAGGTAAACTCGGCCAATAACATGACACAAGGGGTGGAAGCCCCCTGGCTAGTTTAGTTTACGTCAAGTAATGTTTGGTTCGGTTAGGTTGGGTAATTAAGATTAATATAGGTTACAATCCTCCTTAAGGACTGTAATTTATTAATTTAGATTAGATTGTAATAAGGATTGTAATTTATTAATTCAGGCTGTTAGGTAATGCTTAGGTTAGGTTAGAATAGGTAATGTTAGGTTAGGTTAGGTTAGAGTCATTAAGGGGGTGTCCAGGGAGGGCAAAGTTTAGTTTCGGTCAGGTAAAGATTAGGTTAGGTTAGTTTAAGTAATGTTAAGTTAGTGTGGGTGGGGCGATATTCCTTGTTTGCTGAAATTTTTTTTAGGGTTTTCTCTCAAAAATGGGGTTTTCTCTTTAGAATTATACGATTTCCTAAATTTGGCCTATTTTGATGTTCGTCACCCTAAAACCTCGCTTTTCCAACAAGTCCTCATGCTTGCTCCTCCAAGAGAGGGGCAGGAATAGAATGGAGAAGGAGCCGCTATTGGTAAGATTTACCATGGGTTCTTTGCTGTAACCGAGGAGATATAATCTTCTAAGATGTTCGCTGTGCATTCTTTATTATTTATCGAGCCTGATTCCGTTCCCTTCGGAAGTCGTTGATGCACGAAGGTCCCCACAATGTCGACGAAAACGAAAGAAGGCAGCTCGCTTCGTCCACTCAATAGCAGAACAATCATTGCTCCACCAACGGACTGGACGTTTGGGAAAACGGCAAGATGTCCTAGGGATGAGATGAAAAGCAGCAGATTACATTATACCACTAAAATATGTCGCAGTCTCGTCAGAGCTATCAAAGTTAACCAGCGAACGATCAGATAAAGTGAGTTCCATAAAATGCTGCCAATCAGCCTTATCTAGACGCCACCGGCGAGACCTTCGTTCAGATCCTGCTGATTCTAATAATATCGGAGAGTGGTCGCTGCCAAAGAAATCTGGTAAAATCTGGCATTTAAAATCTAAGAGAGCATTAAGAGAACTGAGAGAATTATGAATGACTGTAAAATTATCAATTTGACTATGAAAATGTGTTGTATCCCGTGAATTTAATATTCCTAACTCATCATTCTTTATAAAAGAAGCAAGAGAAACACCTCTGTGGTTCATTCTCATGTCAGCTCACAGAGGGTGGCGATAATTAAAATCTTGTTGTAGAAGATGAGAGGTAAGGTCTCGCATGAGGTGGTTAAAGTCACCCCTCTTGATAGGAACATCAATGTAAGATAAATACTGCATACCGTTTACGGACGATTTAATTAAGAAAATGTTGACTGCAACAGCCTGTCGTGGAGTTTCCATTTCAAGATTAATGTTAGGTATGTCACTGCGAACCAGAATTGCAGTGCCACCGCGGTGGCCTTGCCCTAAATTAAAATCAGAATAAAATGCACGATATCTGGAAGGAGCGGGAGGAACTGAATCTTGCACCATTATCTCTTGGAGACACACCAACTTTGGAAAGAACCATGACAAGACAAGATTCAGCTCTTCCCGGCAGCCATGCAGACCATGAAAATTTCACTGGAGGAACCTTAACAGTAGTACTTTGAGAGGGTTGTGAAGGAAGCCTCAGAAAGGAATTTCCCTTTCTCAGCCTGAATAGGTACCTTACTGGAGTGGCGAGGCTTACCTAGCCCTGTAGCGCTTGTGAAAGTAAAAACCTGAGATTGAACACGTGCTGTAGTGATGGGAACAAGCACACGATCTGAAGAGAAATGAGCAGGATAATTGCTCAAGACAGACGGATTGGTGTCGGTCTTCGAGGATATATTGTCAGAATGTTCGGATGTGGATGGATATCTTTGTGTCTCTAAATCCGGCTCAGGGGAATGTGATACTCCCAAAGGAACCTTTCCGGGGTGTACGTCTTTTAAGTCAAGAGATTCAGCAGATCCTCAGCAACATTTTTGGTAAGATTGAGGAGGTATTCTGGGATATTTCTTTTCTGAAGAATGTGTCTGTGTGATTTCCTCTGTGGAGTGTGATGACTCGAGAGAACATACAGCTGATGGTTCAACAGAAACCATCGGAAGAGTAGGATGAAAGTCTGTTAAGCGACCCAGAAGATCGTGTTTTGTTGTGTTTTGTTGTGCTATGGAAGGTTTTGCTGTTTGAGAATTCGTGAGGGCACGGTCTTCTGCAAAATGAGCTCGTGTAGAAGAAATCTGTAATGTCATAGGTGAAGATGAAGTCGATAGCTTATCTGTCACATGTGACAATACAGAAAATTTATTGCTGACAGTAGCAACAGAAGCAGCATTCTCAAGACAGTGAAAGGAAGCAATTGTTAATTGAGAAAGTTGAGAAGGTGCTACAACTGGATTAGATGTGGTTGCAAGAATCAGAATGAAGGGAGGAGACCCCACCATCCATCTTCTGTCTAAAAAGACGTTCCCACTTTGCACTACCAAGACTGATGAACTGAGAATTAGCCAACTGAAGAATGTCATACTCAAGACAGTACTGTACCTCTTGCATTGTCGAGAATGTAACGGCAAGTTTCCTGGCAGTAAAAATAATGAGGTTCAAACTCCCATTTAGGAGTCAAGGTCACAGCAGTAATCACCCCGAGAAAGCTCTGTACAGTTCTTCCTTCCGTGACTAAATTCATAATACCAGTAACATTTCAAAGAACGGTAAGTAAATTTTTTTTATTATTTTTTTTTTCTGGGAGAGGAAAAAAAATAAATTTTTACAACCATAAAAGGTGAGGTTGATCATATTGGTATTTGTTCAGATCTATGTCAGCCGTTGAACATTATCAAGACATAAATGAAAGATGTCATAATTGTGCTTAGGGAGTGACGGTCAGTCTTCTGACTGCTTCACATAAAATTTCGACATGGTGAGATCATCCTAAAGTGGATTTTTAGAAGGCAAGAAATGCCTGTTAATTAGTTAGGTGTGTATGTTTCCCTTCAGTTCATGTGAATTAAAATGTAAATTAATTATGGAGAAATATTAACTAAATAAATTTGTTTTGTGAGAAGATGAGCAGTCGCTCCTTTCTCCCAGTTGCATCCCACCTCTTTTGTTATAAAACGAACTACACCCAAAAATTCAATACTCCGAAAAGGCATGGCTGTAAAGTGGCTGTAAAGAAAAAGTGTAAAAAAAGTGGCTGTAAAGAAAATAAGATTAACGTTCCCAAATAACTATTTTTTTAATACTCGGACGTGCTACTACAGTAAATAATTACAAGGTAAGGTAAGATAAAGTAAATACCGTTATAGAATTTGTTCTGTGGTGCTTATTAAATACAGAAAAAATAGTTAAAAGAAAAATTTAAATTAACTTGTACTGACTCCGGTACTGCAAGGCCAAGGTGGATGCAGAAGCATCATGGCCTATGTTGAATCCTTAGCTCGAATGAATACACATTTACCATGCCTCACAGCTACTCAAAGGGAGCACTCCAATCCCACTTTCTAGATACTTGGCAGCATGAGGAGGAGGCAGTAGACGCTTGCCGAAACGATAACACTGTGTAACACAATTTTTGTCCCTAGGTAACAACTATTATTTTCTATTTACTTATACATAGAAAACATAAAAAAAAAAATATATATATATATATATATATATATATATATATATATATATATATATATATATATATATATATATATATATTTCTAACTTTGCTATTTGTGGCCAGGATAATGATATGAGATTCATCTGTTTCCATTGGGAGAAAGTTGAGAATTTGAACTCTCATTTGCATAAAGCAGAATCAAAACGACACTTGATACAAAAGTACCATTTATTTATTCTAGGATTACACAACTGAGACAATAGAGCATGAAAAATTAGTAAATTTCCGCGATTTACGCTTATACTGTAAATTATTTTCATAAATCAGCCCCCAAATATAGTCTTCCATCACGTTTTCACTATACGACCCCTGGTAGCGGCATTCAAAGTCCAGTATATCCTGTTGGAAGCGCTCTCGCTGCTGCTCGGAGTACGCCCCCATGTTATCCTTAAATCTATCAAGATATGAATATCAAGGATATGAATTTTGAGCGACATCCTGCATCCCATCTTGCCATAGTTTATCACCAAAGTGTCAACAAGTTCCACATAGTTTTCGGCTTTGTGATTCTCCAAGAAGCCAAGAACCACTGCGATAAAGCTGTTCCACGCTGCTCTCTTTGACCTAGTGAGCTTCTTGGGGAACTCCTTGCACTCCACAACCTTCTTTATTTGTGGACCAACGAAAACACCTGCATACACCTTTGCCGCAGACAGCTTAAGGAAGAAATCTTGGATACTTGAAAACTGCATATTTAGAGCTCTGACATTTCATAAGGTCCAATTTTAAGTCCAATGGAGGAAACAGTACCTTTCCGGGGTCCAACAATGGCTCCATTTGACGTTGTTCTTCCAGACACTAAACTCGCTAAACTAAACCACTGTGGCCAGTCCCTCTTGTGGTCGTGTGCCACGATGTCCCTGCTGTCCCAAAGGCAAAGGTAACAAGGAAACTTGGTAAAGCCGACTTGGAGACCCATCAATAAGGGTATCATTTTGAAGTCTCAGATAACCTCCCAACCGTACTCTTCATATTTCAAGGCATCTAGCAAGATCTTGACACTATTGTATTTCTTTTTGAGCTGAGAGGAGGGAGCGAGGGGAAGAGATGGATACATGTTCCCGTTATGAAGCAGTACTGATTTGAGGCTCCTGCACGAGCTATTGGTGAAAAAGCGTCATTCATTGTGGTTACAGGCGAATCCAATTGCCTTAAACAAACCGGTCACATTGTGGCAAAAACAAAACTCATCTTGACGAAGAAATAAAAGCTTGAAAAATGCCGGTGACGCTTTCTCTAACCTAATATTTTCACACCTTCATGTAACAAATTCCACTGCTTGAGTCTCGACGTCAGAAGCTCAGCACTGGGCTTTTGGAGACCAAGATCTCTGTTCAGGTCGTTGACGTCATTTTGGTTGAGGTAGTAATTGTTTCTCTCCTCAGTTGCGCCTTTGAAATCTGGATCAATGACTTCATCTTCTGAACTGTTTTTTTCCTTTCTAAAAACTGCTCAGAGTAGTGTGGTACTGGTGTAAGCAATGGGTAACATAAGGTCTGCATATATGATAGCAGGTTAGTTACGAAACATCGCTGTCCAGATCAGAAAAAAAAAAGTTTAAAGGAAATAATTTTAATTTTCTTTGATTTCTAGATAAAAGCATTTAGGAAACGATATTTACTGACCAAAAGACAAAAAAACAACTTAAAATTTTGTTGCACGGTGAATAATTACTCTCAGTGAGATCTTAAGCACTTGACCATGGGATGCTGTGAATTTATCATTAAACTCAGATGTGATCTCACTGAATACTTATACTGTGTCTCACAGTATAAGGGGGCAGTTAGAGCCTGCCCTCTAAAGACAACTCTCTTCCTTCACACTATAATATACATACCTAATTTCACACACACCCTTCACTCAAAATTTAATATCAATATGTCGACTGCTACACCAGCCTCGTAGTCCCCATCTAGTCCCCATCCCTCGTTTTATTCCGAAACTGTGCCTTCGTCGTTGCACCTTGCCTAGTTAAACTCTTTCAACTCAATCAACATCTACTTTTCATTCTTGCTGGATGCTTGAATACATTCAGCCCGTTTCTAAATAGGGTGACAGTTCTAATCCCTCAAACTACCGTCCTATTGCTTTAATTTCCTGCCAATGTAAAGTTTTTGAATCTATCCTCAACAGGAAGATTCTTAAATATCTCTCACTTCACAGCCTTCCATCTGTTCGCCAGTATGGTTTCCCTCAAGGGTGTTCTTCTGGTGATCTTCTGGATTTCTTTACTGAGTCTTGGTCATCCTCTTTTAGAGATTTTGCCGGTGTTTTAGACATATTAAAAGCTTTTGATAGAGTTTGCTACAAAACTTTAATTTTCAAACTACCTTCCTACGGCTTCTATCCTTCTCTCTGTTATTTCATCTCAAGTTTCCTTTCAGATAGTTCTATTACTACTGTGGTAGACTGTCACTATTCTTCTCCTAAACCTATAAATAGTGGTGTTCCTGCGGAACACCACTGTTTATAGGTTTATAGGTTTAGGTGTTTATAGGTTTATAGGTTTATAGCTTTAGGTGTTCTCTTCCTATTATTTATCAATGAAGTTCTAAATCAAACTTCTTGTTCTTATCCGTCCATATATGGAATACGCTTTATATTTATGGGGTGAGGGGTGGGGAAGTGCAGGTCTACTCATACCACTCCACCGACAGGGTGGAATCAAACCTTTTCATCTTATCAACCAAAAATGAAGTCGTCTTGTTTTGAATGGTCGTGTCTGGGCTGGATGTTTTGCTGAAGGAGCGTTCTTAGCTCAGTCGTAAGTAAATTTTCGAATTATGAGGGACCACTTTTTAATGGCCCTCTCTTTTGAAAGAGTTCAAATATTAGGAAGAGGGAAATACAGAAGAAAGTAGTGAGTTCCAGAGTTTACCAGAGAAAGGGATCTATTCTCAATTAACTCTGATTGAGAATACTACTTAACTCCTGCATGAGAGAGGTGGACAGAATAAGATGAGAGAAACAAGAAATCTTTTGCAATGAGGCAGCGAGAAGAGGGGAGGTATGCAGTCAGCATGATCAGAAGAGCAGTTGGCGTTAAAAAAGCGATAGAATATAGCAAGAAATGCAACACTGCTGTCATGAGAAAGAGGCTGATAACAGTCAGTTCAAGAAAATAAATTGATAAGACGAAAAGCTTTTCATTTTACCCTGATTAAAATATCGATATGAGTGGAAACCCCCATACATGTGAAGCATACTCCATACATGGTTGGATAAAGCGCCTGAATAGAGCCAGCATCTGAGGGGTGGAGGGGGGGAGATAAATTGCCGGAGACGACTCAGAACACCTAACTTCATATAAGCTGTATTAGCTAGAAATGAAATGTGAAGTTTCCAGGGCATGGAAAACATAATTGCAAGAGATCCTGCTCCCTTCTTCTACGCTAAACATCTTTAGTCTGTTTTTTTTAGACATTTATAAACATCTAATTTTCTTTCATGCTACAGGATTGCCTACATTCAAACTATTCCCAAAAATGGTGATCGTTCTAAACCATGAAACTGCCATATATTTTGTTGCCCTTGTCCTGAATCCTTCTTACATAACGACACACACACACACACACACACACACACACACACACACATTCATAAACACACAATAGTACTAGTATATGTAAATATCGTTATTATATTATTATACCTTCCCCTTGTTGCTTATTTTCAGCTTTGTAGCTGTGCATTTTGACCAGTAGTAGTAGGAGCAATAATAATAGTAGTTATAACAAATACTATTACTACCACTATTACTACTACTACTACTGCTACTACTAATATTACTTCTACTACTACTACTACTACTACTACTACTAATAATAATAATAATAATAATAATAATAATAATAATAATAGATAATAAAAATTATAATGATAATAATAATAATAGTAATAATAATAATAATAATAATAATAATAATAATAATAATAATAATAACTACAACAATTATAGTTACAAATATTATTTATTTTCCTTTTTTCATTATTTTTCATTTATTTACCTAATTATTTTATTTTATTGTATTGTATTGTATCACACCAAAGTGTGAAGACAATGCATTTTTATTTTGGCCGTGGGGTGGATGGGATAAATATTTGGATGAATTTTAATTGAGAAAAAAGGTTTGGAAAAACTAGAATACATTCCTTCAACAATCTTTTAGTTCACATCAGTCACTGGTATCCGACTCCATAAATTTCACCGTTACACACGAAGCACATCTTGCGACGTAAAGTCGGTAAGTTTTTTTTATTATTATATTACACACACACACATACACACACAAACTCACACACATACATATGCACGCGCACACATATGCATCCAGAGGAACGACCTTGCCCTCGCTCTCTCTCTCTCTCTCTCTCTCTCTCTCTCTCTCTCTCTCTCTCTCTCTCTCTCTGTAAAATTGAATAGAAGATAAACACTTGACCCTGAGAAACTACAGATAGCATCTTTAGAGAGAGAGAGAGAGAGAGAGAGAGAGAGAGAGAGAGAGAGAGAGAGAGAGAGAGAGAGAGAGAGAGACTCAACAGATGAGGAAAGTAAATTTAGATTATAAACAACAACGAAGGAAAAAAACTTACATGGAAGACGATGGCGAGCGAAAACCAACAAATCTAAAATACACAAAAAAAAAAATAAATAAATAACAATAATAATAATAAATATATAAGTAATAAAATAGTATATATATATATATATATATATATATATATATATATATATATATATATATATATATATATATATATATATATATATATATATATACACACACACACACACACCCGTAGGCAAGCTCTAACAAAAAAAAAATGATCCACACACCTCAACAGCTTGAATAAGACTAATGCTGAATCATATCCGCACTGCCAGACCGTTTTAGCCATGTTATCGTACTATTCAATTTAACATTATTGTACCTCGGATAAAATCGCCATGCGGATATTCATTATTGTTATTATTATTATTATTATTATTATTATTATTATTATTATTATTATTGTTATAATTAATATCAAATTGATGAGTGTTCAGATTTTCCAATGGCTCTAAACTTCTGAGATGAAAATGATTGCTTTATTATAATATGAGTCCTATTATATATCGTACACATGTCAATATTGTACATTATATTGTACAATATTATATATCGTACAAATGTTATATTTGTGCCATAATAATCGTGCGTCTGGCAACACTGATCCACATTTCATCTCTTCCCCGTCCTTGAGGCAAAATGACTACTACTACTCCTCTTCCTCCTCCTTCTGTTTTCACTTTCATTCGTAGCTCCTGCATTGACTTTAGGTCCCCTGTCATTTTCTCCACTGCTGGTTTCCTCTAGGTGTACATTATTGACCTTTTCCTGACCTCTAATCCTTTTGCCTGAGGACCTGAGGAGGTATTATGCTGATTTTCCTTAGAATGACTACTGCTTCTGTGTCAGAAACCCGTCTTTGTGTGCCAAGCGCATAACAGAGGTGATAGTGTCTGGCATGGAGGCGTACATTCCTCACTATTTTTCTCGACCTAAACCTTCTAAACCTTGGTTTAACACAGCTTGTTCTCGTGCTATACATGACAGAGAGGTGGCCCACAAAAGGTACTTAAGCTTTCCATCACCAGAATCTCATTCACTTTATATTTCTGTCCGGAACCATGCCAAGTCTGTTCTCCAACTAGCCAAAAACTCCTTCATTAACAGAAATTATCAAAATCTTTCAAGATCTAGCTCCCCTCGTGAATTATGGCATCTAGCCAAAAATATCTCCAATAAATTTGCTTCTTCTTTCCCTCCTTTATTTCAACCAGGTGGCACCACTGCTATCAGATATATTTCTAAAGCTGAACTATTCGCTCAAACCTTTGCTAAAAACTCTACCTTGGACGATTCTGGACTTGTTCCTCACTCTCTTCCATCCTCTGACTACTTCATGTTACCTATTAAAATTCTTCACAATGATGTTTTCCATGCCCTTACTGACTTGTGGACCTGATGGGGTGCCTCCTATTGTTCTCCGAAAGTGTGCCTCCGAGGTTGCACCTTGCCTAGTAAAAGTCTTTCAGCTCTGTCTGTCAACATCTACCTTTCCTTCTTACTGGAAATTTGGCTACATTTAGCCTGTTCCTAAAAAAGTGTGACCGTTCTAATACCTCAGTCTACCGTCCTATTGCTTTAATTTCCTGCCTATCTAAAGTTTTTGAATCTATCCTCAACAGGAAAATTCTTAAAAATCTATCAATTCACAATCTTCTATCTGATCGCCAGTATGGGTTCCGTCAAGACCGCTCTACTAGTGATCTTCTAGCTTTCCTTACTGAGTCTTGGCCATCCTCTTTTAGAGATTTTGGTGAAACTTTTGGTGTTGCTTTGGATATATCAAAAGCTTTTGATAGAGTCTGGCATAAAGCTTTGACTTCCAAACTATCCTCCTACGGCTTCTATCCTTCTCTCTGTAACTTCACCTCAGGTTTCTTTCTGACAGTTCTATTGCTGATGTGGTGGGTAGCCATTGTTCTCCTAAATCTATTAACAGTGGTGTTTCTCATGGTTCTGTCCTGTCACCCACTCTTTTCTTATTATTCATCAATGACCTTCTAAACCAAACTTCTTGTCCTATCCACTCCTACACTGATGGTACCACCCTGCACTTTTCCACGTCTTTTCATAGACGTCCAACCCTTCAGGAAGTAAGCATTTCATACAGGGAAGCCACAGAACGAATGACTTCTGATCTTTCTAAAATTTCTGATCAGGGCAGAGCAAACTTGGTATTGTTCAATGCCTCAAAAACTCAATTCCTACATCTATCAACTCGACACAACCTTCCTAAAAACTATCCCCTCTTCTTCAGTGACACTCAACTGTCCCCCTCTTCTACACTGAACATCCTCGGTCTGTCCTTTACTTATAATCTGCACTGGAAACTTCACATCTCATCTCTAGCTAAAACAGCTTCTATGAAGTTAGGTGTTCTGACACGTCTCCACCAGTTTTTCTCACCCTCCCAGCTGCTAACTCTGTACAAAGGCATTATCTGTTCATGTGTGGAGTATGCTTCACAAGTCTGGGGGGTTTCCACTCATACCACTCTTCTAAACTCTTCTAGGGTGGAATCAAAAGCTTTTCGTCTCATCAACTCCTCTCCTCTGTCTTCAGCCTCTCTCTCATCGCCGCAATGTTGCATCTCTAGCTGTCTTCTACCGCTTTTTTCATACTAACTGCTCTTCTGATCTTGCTAACGATATTCCTCTCCTCCTCCCGCAGCCTCACTGCAGAAAACTTTCTTCTTTCTCTCACCCCTATTCTGTCCACCTCTCTAATTGAAGAGTAGTCTCAATCATTTATCCATTTCTCTGGTAAACTCTGGAACTCCCTGCCAGCTTCTGTATTTTCACCTTTCTTTCACCTTCCTTCACTTGAATTCCTTCAAAAGGGAGGTTTCAAGACATTTATCCTTCAATTTTTGACTACCGCTTCGGACTCTTTTATGGGGACTGGCATCTCAGTGGGGATGTTTCCATTTTGGATTTTTGTTGTCCTTGGCCAGTGTCCATCCTACATAATATATATATATATATATATATATATATATATATATATATATATATATATATATATATATATATATATATATATATATATATATATATATAATGTTACGTGCAGCTATGTAACAAGAAGAGAAGTAAGAACGAATGAGAGAGACGGAAAGACAGAGAGAGAGAGAGAGAGAGAGAGAGAGAGAGAGAGAGAGAGAGAGAGAGAGGGAGGGAGGAGAGGCTGGGGACAAGAACTTGACTCGTCCTGGACGCATAGCTCAGCCTGCACCTTTTAGTATAACCTTCACTCACATAGTCACTTGTATTCCCCATGTAATTTTCCTTACTTTTCCTTGTTCCTTCAATTTGAGTCTCACCCAGTATTTCGTAGAGTTGCTCTTGACAATAGAGTTTAGCCAACAAAATTTTCATTTCACTGTCTATATATATATATATATATATATATATATATATATATATATATATATATATATATATATATATATATATATATATATATATATATATATATATATAAAGGATCGACAACGTCTCCTAGACGTGTTGTCGATCCTTTCTCAGCTGAGAGAGTTAATTGTTATTTCATTTCCCTTGTCTGTGAGTGGCTAAAACAGACTGACCATCTCGTTTGTATAACCTGGTGTTATGACCGTTGGTGAGAAGGGTGCATGAGTCAAGTGGACCTTATAACCCATATTAAGCCCTGAACCGACTCACATAGGAGGAGACTTGGAGGGGGGGAATAGTTAA
The DNA here is from genome assembly GCF_035594125.1 of Scylla paramamosain. Lineage (NCBI taxonomy): Eukaryota > Metazoa > Arthropoda > Malacostraca > Decapoda > Portunidae > Scylla > Scylla paramamosain. The sequence goes on from NC_087195.1 coordinate 9,105,421, forward strand.
TTTGAAGCAGCTGAGTGAATTTTCTTGTCCCAACTAATATATATATATATATATATATATATATATATATATATATATATATATATATATATATATATATATATATATATATATATATATATATATATATATATATATATGCTGTATTGTTCCCGCTTCCCTGCTCCTGGTTGCGTGGACCCTCCGCCATACGTCCATAAAATTGACAAAATAAAAATGCCACTTCCTTGGCAAAACTAAGAGGCGCCATCTTGCCGCTCTTAACGAAGCAAAATTCCTTCCGCGTGTGACACAAACAAGTCTTCTGACCGTCAGATGCAACACTACTATTACTCTGTACTTCTCCCGCCCGCCCCTTAATGACATAGGCATTGCCAGAGCGAGCTAACGGGTGCTCCTTTCCAGGACGCAGCACACATACATTCCCGCACATGCAGCCAAACAAACATACGTGGCCGTCACAAATCAAACCCCGGCTCCAACATGAGTCCGGCCAACGTGCCACTGGGCCAGCCCCACTGGTACCAACACCTGCTCCCGTGTGAAAACACTTCTCATCAGACCCAATACCTTGTCGCTTCGAAGAACCCAACATCCATCAACACTTACTACACATCCCTGGCCCAGCATTTGACAAGTATTAACAGCTTGCTCCAAGCAACATGTATGAATAGTGACAACCCTTCCCAGGTTGTCAACAGCAGCCCCAAGCAACATGTATGAATAGTGACAACCCTTCCCAGGTTTATTGAACCCAGGTCAGCGAGGCTATGGAAGATTTAATTGAGAAGGATCTTAATAGGTAGCATGAAGTAGGCAAAGGGTGGAGGAGAGGGAGGAATAAGCCTTGAATCATTGAAGGTAGACTTTTTTTGCAATTGTTTGAGCGTAAATTTCAGCTTTAGAAATATATATGGCAGTGGTACCATAGAGGAAGGAAACATGAAGAAACATAGTTATTGGAGATATTTTTGGTTAGGTGCTAGAAATCATGAGGGAAGTTAGGTCTTGAAATATTTTGTCGCTTTAACAATGAAGGAATTTTTGGTTAGGTGAAAAACGGACTTAATATGATTCCCGGTAGAAATATTAATTGTATGAGATGCATGTCATGGAAGGCTCAAGTACTTTTAGTGGGCCTCCTTTCTATTATGAATAGCACGAAAACAGGCTGTGTTAAACGAAGATTTGGAAGGTTTAGACTGAGAGCACACCTCCATTCTAGACTCTGTCACCTCTATTATGCACTCAGCTCACAGAGATGGGTCTCTGATACGGAAGCAATAGTCATTCCAAAGAAAATTTGAAAAATACCTCCTTAAGTGTGGCCAATTGGCAGAGGCAAAGCGCCAGAAGCACCTCCTCCTTGTGGAATCCTGAGGAGGGATTGAAGCGATAGGACAATATATAGATATGAGGTTGTGATCGGAAGAACCAATCGCAGAAGATAGAGTGACAGCATAAGGAAGGATTAGCGGTTAGGAAAATATCAAGAATGTCGGGCGTATCCCCAAGACGGTCAAGAGTACGAGTAAGGTGTTTTATCAGTTGCTCTAGGTCATGAAGGATAATAAATTTAAAAGCTAGTTCACCATGATAGTCAGTGAAGAGAGAGGAAAACCAAAGCTGTTGGTGAACATTTTAGTCTCTAAGAATGGAGATCTCTGGAAAAGGGAAGACAGTCAGAATCTGCTCCACTGTGGAAATTAAGTAGTCAAAGAATTTCTTATAGCCAGAGGAGTTAGGTGCGAGGTATAGAGCACAGATAAATTTAGTTTGAGTGACTTTGTAGTCATAGCCAGATGGTGGAAAATTCCGAAAGTTCAAGAGTGTGGGTACAAGAGCATGTTAAGTCATTGTGCACATAGACGCAACATCCAGCTTTGGATTGAAAATGAAGATAATGTATGAGTGAACAGAAAAGGGGCTAATGTCAGTTGTCTTAAAATCCTGTGTTTCAGTCAGGAAAGGAATATGAAATTTAGTGGAGTGTGTTCTGTGAGTGTGGGTGGCTTGTCTCTGGTGGGAGGTAGCTCACAAAATATATACCTCCTATGTGTGTGCCCTTTGTTTGAGCTGTGCCCTCTTAGCACGCGGTTTGTGGTTCTTTCTCAACAAGCAGGAGTTTATTTGACCTTGTTCTATTCTCTTTTCAGTCGGGGGCTTAGACCGAGTGGCGATCTCAATTTTGATAGTTTGGGACGACTAGGAAATAGCTGGATTCGTCGTGCTTATGCTCGCACTACACTAGAATGAGGTAGTCTAGGGAAAGTTGACCTGAGTACAGGGGTAACTATGAAGGAGGCCGAATATTGGGTATTAACAATATATACAATCATACCTTGTGATTCGAACGTCCTTCAATTTGAACAACTCACAATTCGACCAAGATTGGCGAATAAGTTTTGTCCTCTATTTCGAACAAAAACGTGTATCACAGTGATTGAGGATCCACTTTTCTGGTAATATTTGGTTCTCTACTGATGGTAGATGGATACTACTGTTTCGATTGCAGCTGCTCACCACTTGTATTAGAGATCACTGGTTGCTTGAATTGCTGGATGTTGCTGGAGATGACGTTGGCAGGATAGATGGTGGTGGTTCGTTGCTTTTCCGATGAATTACTGCTGTTAGCGTGGAGATCGTGAGTAGTGGTTTAGATTATGGTTGATTGTGCGATTAAAGACAACACAAATATTAGTAAGATTCTTCTTGTTTAATAAAGGTAAGAGATGTACACGCGTGATACCGAGACAGATTATGACGAACGTAAAGATGACTGATTCTCTCTCTCTCTGAAGACTGACTCTGATCTGAACTCTCTCTAATCTGATTGGGACTCTCCCTGGAACTGTACAGCATCTGATCTCTCTCTGCACTGACCCTCTGATGGATTGAACTCTAGCTAGCCGTATAGACTCTATGTATGTGAAAGAAGTGGATCAGAATTCATAATCTGAGATGAAGAAATGACCAATGAGCTGTCTCTATTTTGGGTGAAGGGACCAATGGTAGAAGTCGTTATTCCGGGGAATGGCCAGGGAGGGCGACAGGAAGGCAATGCAGGTGTTTTCCCTAAGGACTGGCAAGAATGTAGGACTGGCAAGAATGTAGGGAAGTGTGGTATTCCCTTGAGAGGGCGATAGAGAGGAGAAATGGTTGAAAATAGACTGGCCACGTGAGGACAGTGCACATGGAGTTAAATATATAAATAATGAATAAATATAATAATAATTGTCATGACTGATGCAAATGATACGAGTACAAACGTCAGTTCAAGTGATGCTACTCAGAGTGTCAATCGAGCAACTATTATCATCCATGTAAGTTAATTTACTGGCTGTTAATCGTTTGATCTATTGGTATGTAATGAATGAGGCATATAATAAGATAAATACCAAATGTATACCATCATCTATAGTGGTAATAGGTTGTTGAACCAGCGTAGGTGGGTGAGTCACAAAAAATTCTGTGTGTGTGTGTGTGTGTGTATGTGTGTGTGTGTGTGTGTGTGTGTGTGTGTGTGTGTGTGTGTGTGTGTTCCTCTCTCTCTCTCTCTCTCTCTCTCTCTCTCTCTCATTTTCCTGCCCTCTTTTCCCCTCCCATCCCCTCTTCCTCTTTCCTTTCCCCTCTTAGTTAATGCAACTAGTCGTATCCTGTTGTGTGTGGTTAGGACAGGCTCTGACATGTTCACAAACAGGCTCCCTCCTCAGTTTTAAGGGAGCGACCAGTGGATGCAGTTGGCAGAAGTCGGCAAAATAGACAAGATCGAGCACGGTGCATTGATCAAGTTCTTGATAAAAGAGGGGAAGAACGTGAAGGAGATCTACGACAGGCTGGTTGCAGTTTACAACGAAGCCACCCCTTCGTATGCCACAGTCAACCATTGGCACAAGGAGTCTCTTGAAGATGAACCCCGTTTGGGACGCCCCTTCCTAGGCGACCCTTGAAGACACTGTTGATCATGTGGAAGCAATGATCATGAAGAATCGGCTACTGAAGGTGGGGAAAATTTCGTTGGAGATTGGAATTTTTCACTGAAGCGCTTACATCATTATTCATCATCACCTGGGCATGAGCAAAGTTTCTGCTCGTTGGGTGCCCCGAAATCTTTCTCTGCATGATTCCCTCAGCGCCGCACAAGGCCGATGCAGAACCCAGCGAGATTTGAGTCAAGGATCGTGATGGGTGATGAAGCGTGGATCCAGCACTGGGACCCAGAGACAAAGTTTGAGAGCATGACCTGGAATCACAAGGGATTCCCGACACCACTCAAATTTCGAAACCAATCATCAGCTGGCAAGATCATGGCCAGCATCATCTGGGACGCCAAGGGAGTGCTGCTGGTGGATTTCCTACCGCGCGGATCTACGATCACGGGAGAGTACAACGCCGGAGTACTTGGTCGCTTAAGAGACTCTATCCGTCAGAAGAGGTGGGGAAAATCAACCCGTGGTGTTCTCCTCCACGACAACGCTCCGGTCCATAAAGCCCGCCATGTCCAGGTTGCTCTGAGGGACTGTGGCTTCGAGCAGTTCAATCATCCACCCTGCAGTCAAGACCTGGACCCCAGTGACTACTTTCTGTTCTGCCAGCTCAAGTCCTCGTTCCGTAAGCAGAGGTTCCACGACGATAATGAGGTCAAAGAGACTGTCACAATGTGGATGGAGAAGCAGTTGGAATCCTTCTGGCTGCCAGGAATGTACCAGTTAAATTATGGTATGAGTATAGGTGGTGACTAAAGAAAATACGGTGATAATACTGCAACGTTATATTAATAAAATAATACTGTACAAAAGATGAGTGATGAGCTGCCTGCGGGTCACATTTCCGCCACCGAGGCCAGGCGGATACGGAAACGCATGTCCGCCACCATGGCTAGCGAACACTGACTGGGGTGGTTGCTGGCCGGGTCAGGTCATGGCCAGGGATGGCGTCCGGAGACAAAGTATGTGAGGTTTGACCTCACCCCCATGTGGTGATAGGCAGGCACCGGAGCCTGGCGTCAGATTCCAGGGGACCGGAGAATGGAATGTGGGCGCCGGGCGAAGCGTCCCGCCACATTGTTTGGCCATCTCGCTGCTTCCATGCAGCGAACAAAGCTTATGGGGTGATGCGAGGACACTGGAGTAATAATTCATATGATAACGATGCGCTTATTTGTGTAAGACACGTGATGTATGCACTATAGCCAATCGCAAGTCTCACAACAAAGACGTCATAAAAGTGAGGTACACACTGACGAATCACGAAACTCACATAGCAAAGACGTCAGAAAAGAGAGCACAGTGGACAAACACAAAACTCACACTAGCTGTTACTTCAGTACAGTGAATAAGAGGCCAATAAAAATTATGACATCACTAGAGGCCATAAAAGAGAACAAGGCGTTTCTGTGCCAAATAAATTCCCAAATAAAAATGCACTATAAAAATCATAACACTGCACAAATAACGCACATGATAACGATAAAGTCTTCGTCGAGTGTGGTGGGTGAGTGGCTTGCGTGCGTGCAGAGACGGCCACAAGAAGATACCACAGTTTGCAGTTGAAGACAGACGGCAGAGAAATCCATAGTCTTGGAACAACGGGATCAGCAACAAAGCAGTCGAGTTGCGCCGATGACGGCTTAAAAAGTCCAGACTTGGAGCAGGGTTGGCATACGTGACGGCTTGAAGTCGTACGGGCACAGGCTGGCGGGGCAGGCGCGGCATAAAAAGCTTGAAAGAGACCCTAAAAGCATCATGAAGAAAGCACCGTAGACGTGTAGTAGCGTAGCAGCCTCCGTCGGTGACAGCTTAGCAAAAATACGTCGGTGACGGTTTACAAGGTTACCCGGAGGCGATGAAGGTACCTGGAGTAGTTGGCGACGAGCAAGCAGGACATTTGGGCCAGGAGGACTCATTTGGGCCAGGAGGAGGACTCATCCACCGTGGTCACTATTTTTATGTAACCTCCCACTTTAAGATAAGGGACAAGGGAGTCATACCTCGCTCTCTCTCCTCCTTTATTCTATGTAATTTTTCGCTTCGTCCTTCCTCACTCTCGTATAATTTAATTTTCATTCTCTATCAGTCTCATTCTATTTAGCAATTCTCAGGAATGTTCTCACTTTCACACACACACACACACACACACACACACACACACACACACACACACACAGAAAGAGAGAGAGAGAGAGAGAGAGAGAGAGAGAGAGAGAGAGAGAGAGAGAGAGAGAGAGAGAGAGAGAGAGAGAGAGAGAGAGAGAGAGAGAGAGAGAGAGAGGATTTTAGTGCAAAAGAAAAAGTGTGTACATAAATAAATGTTTTCAAGACAGAAGACGAGAGGAACTTTCGATGACTTATAATTTTGAGGTCGGTGTTTATATAGAATGGCATTTTGCATAAGTTTTTAAGGTCATTGTTTTTGTATAATTATGATGTATAGGGCAATACACTTTTTTTCTTTAGGTTGATTCAAGTGACATCTTATATGTCACAATATACGGTACTTTATATTTTACTTTACTGCATTTTTTATTCATTTTTTTTATTTATTTATTTATTTTTATTGAAAAATGAAAAAAAGGGAGATTTTGGAACCAGAATCGAATGAATTATTTTCTTACATTAATTTGAATAAAAAAATTTACTTTCCAATACGAACACCCCAAAAGAACCAATTAGGTTCGAATAACGAGGTACCTCTCTCTCTCTCTCTCTCTCTCTCTCTCTCTCTCTCTCTCTCTCTCTCTCTCTCTCTCTCTCTCTCTCTCTCTCTCTCTCTCTCTCTCTCTCTATATATATATATATATATATATATATATATATATATATATATATATATATATATATATATATAGCGCAAATGACAGTAACCCCTTTTCTGTTCTCTCCTACTTTGTTTCTCATTATCAATCCAAAGCTGGATGTTACGTTTATGTGCACAACGACTTAACCTGGTCTCGTACCAACGCTATTGAATCTGGCTACGACTAGAGTCACTCTCGAACTGAATTTATCTGACCTACAGAGGAATTTATCTGAATTTATCTGACAACTACAGAGTCACTCTCAAACTGAATTTATCTGATTTTCTTTTTTGTTGCCAAGGGCAACAAAAAACAATGCCCACTAAAATGCCACTCCCATGAAAGGGTTAAAGCAGTGGTCAAAAATTGATGAATAAGTGTCTTGAAACCTCCCTCTTGAAGGAATTCAAGTCATAGGAAGGTGGAAATACAGAAGCAGGCAGGGAGTTCCAGAGTTTACCAGAGAAGGGGATGAATGATTGAAAATACCGGTTAACTCTTGCGTTAGAGAGGTGGACAGAATAGGGATGAGAGAAAGAAGAAAGTCTTGTGCAGCAAGGCCGCGGGAGGAGGGGAGGCATGCAGCTAGCAAGATCAGAAGAGCAGTTAGCATGAAAATAGCGGTAGAAGACAGCTAGAGATGCAACATTGCGGCGGTGACAGAGAGGCCGAAGACGGTCAGCTAGAGAAGAGGAGTTGATGAGACGAAAAGCTTTTGATTCCACCCTGTCTAGAAGAGCAGTATGAGTGGAATCCCCCCAGACATGTGAAGCATATTCCATACATGGACGGATAAGGCTCTTGTACAGAGTTAGCAGCTAAGGGGGGGGAGTGAGAAAAACTGGCGGAGACATCTCAGAACACCTAACTTCATAGAAGCTGTTTTAGCTAGAGATGAGATGTGAAGTTTCCAGTTCAGATTATAAGTAAAGGACAGACCGAGGATGCTCAGTGTAGAAGAGGGGGACAGCTGAGTCTCACTGAAGAAGAGGGGATAGTTGTCTGGAAGGTTGTGTTGAGTTGATAGATGGAGGAATTGAGTTTTTGAGGCATTGAACAATACCAAGTTTGCTCTGCCCCAATCAGAAATTTTAGAAAGATCAGAAGTCAGGCGTTCTGTGGCTTCCCTGCGTGAAATGTTTACCTCCTGAAGGGTTGGAGGTCTATGAAAAGACGTGAAAAAGTGCAGGGTGGTATCATCAGCGTAGGAGTGGATAGGGCAAGAAGTTTCGTTTAGAAGATCATTAATGAATAATAAGAAGAGAGTGGATGACAGGACAGAACTCTGAGGAACACCACTGTTAATAGATTTAGGAGAACAGTGACCGTCTACCTTCGCAGCAATAGAAAGGAAACTTGAGATGAAGTTACAGAGAGAAGGATAGAAGCCGTAGGAGGGTAGTTTGGAGATCGAAGCTTTGTGCCAGATTCTATCAAAAGCTTTTGATATGTCCAAGGCAACAGCAAAAGTTTCACTAAAATCTCTAAAAGAGGATGCCCAAGACTCAGTAAGGAAAGCCAGAAGATCACCAGTAGAGCGGCATTGACGGAACCCATACTGGCGATCAGATAGAAGGTTGTGAAGTGATAGATGTTTAAGAATCTTCCTGTTGAGGACAGATTCAAAAACTTTAGATAGGCAGGAAATTAAAGCAACAGGATGGTAGTTTAAGGGATTAGAACGGTCACCCTTTTTAGGAACAGGTTGAATGTAGGCAAACTTCCAGCAAGAAGGAAAGGTAGATGTCGACAGACAGAGATGAAAGAGTTTGACTAGGCAAGGTGCAAGCACGGTGGCACAGTTTCAGAGAACAATAGGAGGGACCCCATCAGGTCCATAATCCTTCCCAGGGTTTAGGCCAGCGAGGGCATGGAAAACATCATTGCGAAGAATTTTAATAGGTGGCATGAAGTAGTTAGAGGGTGGAGGAGAGGGAGGAGCAAGCCCAGAATCGTCCAGGGTAGAGTTTTTAGCAAAGGTTTGAGCGAAGAGTTCAGCTTTAGAAATACGAGTAGATGTGATAGCAGTGGTGCCATCTGGTTTAAACAGAGAAGGGAAAGAAGAAGAAGCAAAGTTATTGGAGATATTTTTGGCTAGATGCCAGCAGTCACGAGGGGAGTTAGATCTTGAAAGGTTTTGACACTTTCTGTTAATGAAGGAGTTTTTGGCTAGTTGGAGAACAGACTTGGCATGGTTCCGGGCAGAAATATAAAGTGCTTGAGATTCTGGTGAAGCCTTAAGTACCTTTTGTGGGCCACCTCTCTATCATGTATAGCACAAGAACAAGCTGTGTTAAACCAAGGTTTAGAATGTACGCCTCCATGCCAGACACTATCACCTCTGTTATGCGCTCAGCACACAAAGATGGGTCTCTGACATGGAAGCAGTAGTCATTCCAAGGAAAATCAGCAAAATACTTCCTCAGGTACCCCCCAACAAGCAGAGGCAAAACGCCAGAGGCACCTTCGTTTAGGGGGATCCTGAGGAGGGATTGGAGCGATAGGACAAAATAAAGATATGAGACTGTGATCGGAGGAGCCCAACAGAGAAGAAAGGGTGACAGAATAAGCAGAAGAATTAGAGGTCAGGAAAAGGTCAAGAATGTTGGGTGTATCTCCAAGACGGTCAGGAATACGAGTAGGGTGTTGCACCAATTGCTCTAGGTATTGGAGGATAGCAAAGTTATAGGCTAGTTCACCAGGATGGTCAGTGAAGGGAGAGGAAAGCTAAAGCTGGTGGTGAACATTAAAGTCTCCAAGAATGGAGATGTCTGCAAAAGGGAAGAGGGCCAGAATCTGCTTCACTTTGGAAGTTAAGTAGTCAAAGAATTTCTTACAGTCAGAGGAGTTAGGTGAGAGGTATACAGCACAGATAAATTTAGTTTGAGAGTGACTCTGATAGCCAGATGGTGGGAAACTCGGAAGATTCAAGAGCGAGAGCAGGCTAAGTCACTCCGCACATAAACAAAGTCTACTGTCAATTGCCTCAGACACCTGAGTTTCAGTGAGGAAAAGAAGATGAGGTTTAGAAGAGGAGAGGTGGTGTCCTACAGATTGAAAAATAGATCTTAGACTGCGAATGTTACAAAAGTTAATGAAGAAAATGTTGAGAGGGGGTCTCAAGACACTTAGGGTCGTCGACAGAAAGGCAGTCCGACCTAGGGACCTAATTTATCTTTCACCTAACTCCTCTGACTATAAGAAATTCTTTGACTATTTAACTTCCAAAGTGAAGCACATTCTGACTCTCGTTTTGCGGAGATCTGCTTTCACCACCGGCTTTGGCTTTCTTCTCTCTTCACTGACCACTTTGGTGAAATAGCCATTAACTCTCCTATCCTCCACGACATAGGTGCAACACCTAACTCCTATTCCTGACCACTTTATATATATATATATATATATATATATATATATATATATATATATATATATATATATATATATATATATATATATATATATATATATATATATATATATATCGACTCCTTAAATATCACCATTACACACGAAGCACATCTTGCGACATAGTCGATAATTTTCTTCATTATTACATAACACACACACACACACACACACACACACACACACACACACACACACACACACACACACACACACACACACTATGCACGCGCACACATATGCATCCACAGGAACGACCTTGCGCGCTCTCTCTCTCTCTCTCTCTCTCTCTCTCTCTCTCTCTCTCTCTCTCTCTCTCTCTCTCTCTCTCTCTCTCTCTCTCTCTCTCTCTAAAATTGAATAGAAGATGACCCTGAGAAACTATATATAGCATCTTTAGAGAGAGAGAGAGAGAGAGAGAGAGAGAGAGAGAGAGAGAGAGAGAGAGAGAGAGAGAGAGAGAGAGAGAGAGAGACTCAACAGGTGAGTAAAGTAAATTCAGATTATAAACAACAATGAAGGAGAACAACTTACATGGAAGATGATGGCGAGCGAAAACCAATAAATCTACAATGCACACACGCAAAAAAATAAAAAAATAAAATAAAAAAATAAATAAATAATAATAAAATTATATATATATATATATATATATATATATATATATATATATATATATATATATATATATATATATATATATATATATATATACGAGTATATACACACACACACACACACACCCTCCCGTAGGCAAGCTCTGAAAAAAAAAAAAAAGATATCCACTTACCTCAACAGCTTGAATAAGACTAATGCTAAATTTTACTCGCACTGCCAGACTGTTTTAGCCATGTTATCGTACTATCCATTTTAACAATATTGCACTACGGATAAAATCGCCATGCGGATATTCATTATTGTTATTATTATTATTATTATTATTATTATTATTATTATTATTATTATTATTATTATTATTATTATTAATATCAAAGTGATGAATGTTCAGATTTTCTAATGACTCTAAACTTCTCAGATGAAAAGGATTGCTCTATTATAATATGAGTCCTATTGTATATCGTACACATGTCAACGTTGCTATATTTGTGCCATAATAATCGTGCGTCTGGCAACACTGATCCACATTCCATCTGTTCCCCGTCCTTGAGGCAAAAGGACTACTACTACTCCTCTTCCTCCTCCTACTGTTTTAATTTCCATTCGTAGCTCCTGCATTGACATTAGGTCCACTGTCATTTTCTTCGCTGCTGGTTTCCTTAAGGTCTACATCTTGTAGAGTTTTTTTTTTTTTTCCGGTTGGTATTGAAAATGTTTATGTAGAGCAAAGATATCAAACTTAATACATTTCGATTCGAGGGCTAATTATACATTTGGTCATGGGCTACGAGGGCCATCATCGATTTTGTAAGCGGTGCCATAAACAAAAGATCAAGAATGGGCACAACGGTGAAACAACAACAGCAGCAAAACAAAGGCAAAAGTAAAAAGGAAACATCCCCATGTGACAACACAATACATATCACCGAATCACAGCACACTTCACATCCATCCACATCACAAGCCACATGGCACCATAAATCACATTCAGCCACACCACACAAAGCTGCATCACACCATACACGTATGTGACACCAAACCGCACAATTCATATTACCTCACTTTACACTACACAACAAGCCACGCAAGTAGACATACAACCATTCATACCACACTCAGTTACACCACAACCAATGTCATACTTAGTCATTTCATAACCCACACACCCTCCACACCACATCACACATCCAACCATAATGTACCACACCATAGACACAAAGACGTATCATACCACACATCTCACCAGCTACACAGCAATCCATACCACACCCAATCACCCAAAAATCCATATTAATTTCAGCCATCCTACACATCAATTGCAACACAACCCATATCACACGGTCATAATACGTAAAACCTTATCAAACGGTACATTACAGCCATTCCAGAATATGAATAATTAAATAAAAATCAATACATACAACATGCATTTATAGCCACAAAACCCATATTACTATCAGCTATAACATGGCTGTTATGATGTTATGTTGGCACATAACATCATTGTTTTTCGCCTTAGAAGTTTAGTACCTAGTTCTCTAAACTGTATCAATTACAGTATCGAAATGAAAAATCCTGTTACCTAGCTGACGACTAAGATCATCCGGTGGGCCACACTTAGACGGCGGGCCACGTGTCCGACACCCACGATGTAGAATTATATATATATATATATATATATATATATATATATATATATATATATATATATATATATATATATATATATATATATATATATATATATATATATATATATATATATATATATATATATATATATATATATATATATATATTCCAAAGTGGAGCACATTCTCACTCTCTTTCCTTTTGTAGAGATCTTCATTCTTGGAAACTTTAATGTACACCACCAGCTATGGGTTTCCTCTCTCTTCACTGACCATACTGGTGAATTAACCTTCAACTTTGCTATCCTCCACGACATAGACCAATTAGTGCAACACCTTCCTTACTCGTATTCCTGACCGTAAAGAGATACACCACACATTCTTGACCTTTTCCTGACCTCTAATTCTTCTGCTTATGCTGTTACCCTCTCTTCTCCGTTGGCCTCCTTCGATCACAATCTCATATCTTTATCTTGTTCTATCGCTCCAATCCCTCCTCAGAATCCTCCTAAACGCCTCTGGCGTTTTGCCTTTGCTAGTTGATTTTCATTAGAATGACTACTGCTTCCGTGTCAGAAACCCGTCTTTGTGTTCCGAGCGCATAACAGAGGTGATAGTGTCTGGCATGGAGGCGTACATTCCTCGCTATTTTTCTCGACCTAAACTTTCTAAACCTTGGTTTAACACAGCTTGTTCTCGTGCTATACATGATAGAGAGGTGGCACACAAAAGGTACTTAAGCTTTCCATCACCAGAATCTCATTCACTTTATATTTCTGCCCGGAACCATGCCAAGTCTGTTCTTCAACTAGCCAAAAACTCCTTCATTAACAGTGTCAAAAGCTTTCAAGATCTAGCTCCCCTCGTGACTTTTGGCATCTAACCAAAAAATATCTCCAATACTTTGCTTCTTCTTTCCCTCCTTTATTTCAACCAGATGGCTACCACTGCTATCACATATATTTCTAAAGCTGAACTATTCGTTCAAACCTTTGCTGAAAACTCTACCTTGGACGATTCTGGGCTTGTTCCTCCCTGTCCTCCACCCTCTAGACTACATGCTACCTATTAAAATTTTTCGCAATGATGTTCTCCATGACCTTGCTTGCTTATGGACCTGATGGGGTCCCTCCTTTTGTTCTCCGAAAGTGTATCTCCGTGTTTGCATCTTGCCTACTCAAAGACTTTCAGCTCTGTCTGTCAACATCTACCTTTCCTTCTTGCTTAAAGTTTGGCTACATTCAGCCTGTTCCAAAAAATGGGTGACTGCTCTAATCCCTCAATCTACCGTCCTATTGCTTTAATTTCCTGCCTATCTAAAGTTTTTTAATCTATCCTCAATAGGAAGATTCTAAAGCATCTATCACTTCATAATCTTCTATCTGATCGCTAGTATAGGCTGAATGTAGGCAAACAAGCAAGAAGGAAAGGTAGATGTTGACAGACAGAGCTGAAAGAGTTTGACTAGGCAAGGTGCAAGCACGGGGGCATAGTTTCAGAGAACAATAGGAGGGATCCCATCAGGTCCATAAGCCTTCCGAGGGTTTAGGCCAGCAAGGGCATGGAACAGTAAGAGGGTGGAGGAGAGGGAGGAAGAAGCCCAGAATCCAAGGTAGAGTTTTCAGCAAAGGTTTGAGCGAAGAGTTCAGCTTTAGAAATAGATGTGATAGCAGTGGTGCCATCTAGTTGAAATAAAGGAGGGAAAGAAGAAGAAGCAAAGTTATTGGAGATATTTTTGGCTAGATGCCAGAATTCACGAGGGGAGCTAGATCTTGAAAGGTTTTGACACTTTGTTAATGAAGGAGTTTTTGGCTAGTTGGAGAACAGAATTGGCATGGTTCCGGACAGAAATATAAAGTGCATGAGATTCTGGTGATGGAAGGCTTAAATACCTTTTGTGGGCCACCTTTCTATCATATAATGCACGAGAACAAGCGGTGTTAAACCAAAGTTTGGAAGGTTTAGGTCGAGAAAAAGAGTGAGGAATGTACGCCTCCATGCCAGACACTGTCACCTCTGTTATGCGCTCGGAACACAAAGACGGGTTTCTGACACGGAAGCAGTAGTCATTCTAATGAAAATCAACTAGCAGAGGCAAAACGCCAGAGGCACTTTCGTTTAGGAGGATTCTGAGGAGGGATTGGAGCGATAGAACAAGATAAAGATATGAGATCGTGATCTGATTGTTAGATCTTAGACCACGAATGTTACAGAAGTTAATGAAGAAAAAGTTGAGGGGGGTGTCAAGACACTTAGGGTCGTCGACAGAAAGGCAGTCCTCCCTGGGGACATTTATGGTCCTCTCCCCAGATGCGGACTCCGCGGCTGGTGTAGGAGTCGTCATGATAATTTTGAAATTTTTGAGTGAAGAGTGTGTGTCTTATTAGGTGCTTGTAGTTTTGTGTGGAGGAAGAGAGCTGTCTTTAGAGGGCAGGCTGTGACTGCCCCCTTGTGTTGTGAGACACAAAGGGAAACGTTCAGTGAGGTCACAGCTGGGTTTAATGATAAGTTCACAGCACCCCCTGAAGAGTGCTTTAGACCTCACTGGGAGTAATTATCGTTTCAGCAAGTGTCAACTGCCTCCTCCTTGTGAGCCCGTCTCTGTGAACCCAGCGCAAAACAGAGGTGATAGTGTGTGGCATGGAGGCGTACATTCGTCACTCTTTTTTCTTGATCTAAACCTTTCAAATCATGGTTTAACACAGCCTGTTCTCGTGCTATACATGATAGAGTGGTGGTCAACAATATGTACTTGAGCCTTCCATCACCATAATCTCATGCACTTTATATTTCTGTCCCCAACCATGCCAAGTCTGTTCTCCAGCCGGCAAAAAAATTCTTCCTTAACAGTGTCAAAATCTTTCAAGATCTAACTCCCCTCGAGACTTCTAGCATCTAGCCAAAAACATCTCCAAAAATTTTTTTTCTTCTTTTTTCCCTCCTTTATTTCAACATTATGGCACCACTGCTATCACATTTATCAATAAAGCTGAACTCTTCGCTCAAACCTTTGTTTGTTGTTGAGGAGGGTGTCAAGACACCCTCCTCAACAATGACATACCATGGGGAAAGGTCACCACCACCAGGAAAACCTCAAAGAAAGCAGACTCTTAAGTAACTAAACAAATCAAACCTAACAGAGTCACAACTTAGCACCCACCCCAAAATGGATACTATAACTATACTACAACATAACGTTGCCCACTGGAACCCCTACAGACACACTCTTAACACATATAGAACTATAGATCCTGATATAATCCTAATTAACAGCAACGGCCTTAAAGACTCTGATAACATCAAAATGTTTGGATACATAACATAGCAAAAAAAAAAAAAAAACACTTCCATTGAATTACACGACGTTTCAGCAGTTCTCATCAAGTCTGATATAAGATAAAATGAAGGACGACTATACCTCAGATTTTATTGCAATCGCCGTCGAAACCAGCACCAGAGCTATTGACATACCCACCTCATACTTACCACCCCGACGACCATTCCTACCATATCCAGATATGCATACATTAGCCTCCTACAACTCCCCTACGTACGTAATAGGTGACTTCAACGCAAAACACACTTACCTGGGGGATTTATTTAACAACAATGTAGGTACCGGAATAAAAAATATGGTTGACCTCAACTTACTCCAGCATCTCGGCTCAACATTCCTTACTTTCTTTGCTTACAATTACTCCACACATCATATTAGGAAACAGACAGATATACCATAAAATCGATATTGAACCAGGACCCGAATTACCATCAGATCACATGCCAATAATTTTAACTAAAACCAGCAAAGCTATAACTATCTCAACACCACGGTGACCCAGCCACAAATTTGTAAACTGAGAGAATTTCAAAACTTCATTCAGTCCAAATAAACAGAGTAATTCCTCCCGAACAAGCAACACAACACAACTTGACAGCTCCATAGACACCCGGTTTAAAATTGTTAAAGAAGTCAAGAATGAGAACATACCGAGAACCAAAAGCACAACAATTGTAAAAGCCATCATCAGTCCCACTATGAAAAATATCCAGACAAACATGTGTAACTTAAAAACATCTGCTGCAAACGAAGGATGGACACCTGTAAAATATAAAACTTACAAACTAAGGAAAGGTCTAGTATATAAATGCCGGAAACTGCAATCCAAACATTGGGGAAATAAAATAATACATACATTTTAAAACATACAGCTCACCGCAAGACTTGAAAGGCTATCAAACGACTGAGAGGAGAAAAAGACCCAGCTCGCCATACTGGTGGAGGCAGTAGGCACCTGCAGGAACGCAAATTACTCCCCTTGAGATCTAAAGCACTGGATCAGGGGGTGCTGTGAACTTATCATTAACCCCACCTGTGACCTCACTGAACGTTTCTCTTTGTATCTCACAATAGAAGGGGACAGTCACAGCCTGGTCTCTAAAGACAACTCTTCCTTCACACAAAACTACAAGCACCTAATTACACACTTCACTCAAAATTCAAAATTATCATGGCAACTCCTACACCAGCCTCGGAATCCCCATCTGGGGATGGGACCACAGATACCTCCAGGTCGTACTGCTCTTCTGGTATCGACCGTCTTGTTATTTTATGTAATTTAAAAAGTGTAGTGGTGGAGTCAGTTAATGCTTGTACTTGCTACCGGCTAACAATATGAAACTATTTCCGTTTGTCCTTGGAGCTCGTCCTCATACTCGAAGATCGTCCTCGTACTCGAAGACCGTCCTCGTACTCGAAGACCGTCCTCGTAGTCGAAAATCGTCCTCGTACTCGAAAATCGTCCTCGTCCTCGAAGATCGTCCTCGAACCTCGTTCTCGTCCTCGAAGACCGTCCTCGTACTAGAAGATCGTCCTCGTCCTCGAAGCTCATCCTTGTACTCGAAGATCGTCCTCGTACTCGAGGATCGTTCTCGTCCTCGAAGAACTTATTCGCAATCGAGGATCGTCCTCGTCCTCGAAACTCGCGGATCTGCCTCGT
Organism: Scylla paramamosain; assembly: GCF_035594125.1. Classification (NCBI taxonomy): domain Eukaryota; kingdom Metazoa; phylum Arthropoda; class Malacostraca; order Decapoda; family Portunidae; genus Scylla; species Scylla paramamosain. The sequence goes on from NC_087195.1 coordinate 9,122,871, forward strand.
CCTCGATGCTTCTCCTCGACTTGTCGATATTAATTTGTGACAGTGATGTGTGATAAATCTCAGGGCACCTCTTCGGAGGATAACACATCACAGTCAGTTAATAACATTACCACTTCTACAGCGGAGGTTGGTTAATTGCAGTTATGATGATATGCCACCCTTCCCCCTTACTCATCAGAGCGAAATGATAGTGCGGGGTTGTTTTGTCTTGAAAGTGCTGGCGTTCACACTCGCTCTCTCACTGGGCGCTCTAATAATAATAATAAATAATAATAAACGGTTTATTATTTAGGCAGTTGACAAACTGAAAATGTACATAGGGGATGGGGAAAAACTTAACATTAATCCTAACGGTAAGACTAATCTAGGAGGGAAATACTATTGATTGATGGCTCGCACCATGGTGGGAATCGCACTGAGTCTGTACCGGTCCGTGCGCGGCGCCTTCAGGGGCGTTATTTTGTTGTGGTGTCTGGTGGCACGGACAGGGCGAGGCGCGTCGGGCGGCAGCATGTCTCTGAGACGCGGATGATGCAGTAGTCCCTTCCCAAACTTCTCCAGAGCCTCTCGGTGCCTGGTGGATATTCTGGACAGACTCAGGGTGGTCAGGGCTTCTTCATAGGTGGTGTATGCAGGGCCAAGGATGACCCTGCACGCCCTTTTCTGCACACTCTCTAGCTGTAGCTGTTGAGTGTGTGTGAGGGAGGAGGACCACGCTGGGGAGGCGTACATGAGTTTGGGGAGGATGAAGGTGAGGTACACCCCCCTTAACTCATCTGTCGGTGTCCCCAGCGACCTGAGTCTGCGCAGCATGTACAGCCTGTAGGTAGCTGATCTCACGGTGCTGGCGACATGCTGCTTCCAGGTCAGCTGGTCGTCCACCGTGACTCCGAGAAGCTTGGCACATTGGACCACCTGGAGGGGGTGAGGGCCCACTGTGAGCCGGGGAGGGGGCACTGGTACAGAGGAGGTACAGAAATGCATCACCACAGTTTTGCTGTGGTTGATGGTCATCCTGCTCTCCTCTGTCCACGTCTGCAGTCGCTCCAGAATTGCTTGCAGTGGCGAGTAGTCCGGGTTCTTGTTGGAAACTGGGACGCCCACGGTGCAGTCGTCCACATACTTCCAGCGATGGGGGGTGTCGGTGAGGGCGTCGTTGATGAGGAGGAGGAAGCATAGAGGACCCATCTTGGTCCCCTGGGGGACTCCACATGTCAGCTGTTGGAAATTAGAGACAGAGCCCTGATAGCGAACGGCCTGACGTCTCCCTGTGAGGAAGTCGGCTAGCCACGCTATCAGATTAGGAGGGAGACCCAGACTTACTGCCTTGCTGATGACAACAGTGTGATCAACTAGATCAAAGGCTTTTTTGAAGTCGACAAAAGCAACAGCTAGAGAGGTGTTTCGCTTGTCCAGGTGGCTGTGGATGAATTCAAGGAAGCTGGTCAGGTAATGTGAGGTGGAGGTGGCTTTAATATTTCCGAATTGTCTGATATCCACGGTGTTACAAATTTTGGTGTATGCCCAGTCATATACAAAATCTTCACATATAAGGCTAGGGATGGGGGTGATAGAGACTGGCCTGAGGTCATTGAGTGACTGAGGACTGGAAGTTTTGGGGATGGGAGTGACATAAGATGTCTTCCAGTTCGCGGGGCAAGAGTGTTGGGAGAGTGAGGCGTTTATTATGGAGCATAGCGGTGTTGCTAGCTCTACAGCAAATTCCTTGTAAATTTTTATAGGAAGGTCAGTGGGTGTGGTGGATCTTGGTTTAAATTTAAGTATTCTCTTAAAAACATCCATCGCCTGGACAGTGTGTGGAGGGGAGGGAGCGGGCAGATAGGCAGGAAGCGGAGTGGTGTGGAGGGGAGGAAAGGTTTGACAGATAGCAGCAAAGTGATCGTTCATCTCCTGAGCCGCGAGATTAGCAGGAAGGTGTGAGGTGCAAGGAAGGGATGAAGTGTGCTTTTGTAAGCCACACAAAGCTTTGATCTTAGCGTACCACTGTCTGTTGTTGGTCAGCTTGAGGTGGTGTATCTTGTCTGGGTAATAGCTTGCCTTTGCATTCTTAATCTCCCTGATTACTCTGTTTCTTAGTTTCCTGTAAAGGACCGGGCAGGAGTGGAACGCCCAGGTCCGCTGACGCATGAGTCTTTTAATGCGGGGCGTCATCCAGGGAGCATCAGACGGGTGCGTTGTGACGCTCTTGGCTGGGAAGTAGTGGTGGAAGGCTGCTGTAGTAGTGGCGACGTAGTTTTGCCATTTTAAGTGGACGTCCTCCTCATCCAGCACCTCGGTCCACGGGTGTTGTGTCACCCACTGCCCAAACTCCCTCATGGCTGAGTCAGGCATGGGGCGGTGGGTCCTGGTGACAGCTGACCGGGGGGTCGAGGTGGTGGGTGTGGGTGACCACAGTATGGAGAGGTGGGTGCTCCGTCCCATGGGAGGCAGCGGCTTGGGTGGCGAGTACTGCTGGCCCAGGTCTGTGAGGATAAGGTCGAGGATGGCTTGCTGGTGGGTGGGGAAGTCCACGACCTGGGTGAGGTGTAGCTGGTGTAGGATATCGTTGATATCTAATCTGTTAAAGTCCCCACAGATGACCAGCTTGGCAGCAGGATACCTCACCCTCAGGGCATCAGCAGTGTTGATGATGTGAGCGGTGAGCAACTGTGCAGTGGCGGCTCGTGGGGGGTGGTACACGACGCAGACTATGATGGAGGCCGTGTTGTTGGGATGGGAGGGGGGCGTGACTCTCACCCACAGGGCCTCCACACCGGCAGGAATATCGACAGGGAGGTGTGAGGGGCTGAGGGCAGAGCGGCATGGGCATGGGCTTGTTTGTTCTTCACCACCGGAGAGACTTTTTTTTTTTAATATTATAGCACTGTCACAGTTATCTACAACAATCGTTAATCACTAGTTTTAGAAATACGTGCCACTGCTTGCCACCAATTTGTTACGGTGAATCGGTGTGGTAGTCTCAGAGAAAGTTGTCACCGATGTACTCACCATAATACTCTTCTCTCAGGTTCTGCTTAGTGATGTTTTAGCTCAGAAGAATTAGCGGGGATGTGGAAACACCAGGTCACTAGAGTTTCTATGAATTTACAAGATTTACACACGGAGGCAAGGCTGCCCTCCGAACGCCGCCAACGCCCCTCTGCCAGCACTCACTGACAACGGCACTGTGGGCGGCAAAAGTTGACATATTATCAAATAAGTTTATTACTTTTAAAAAGGTTATAATTAAAGTAATGATAATATTACAAATATAATGAAGAAAATATGTACAATATCTACTATTCATATATCCCTCTCTACATCCTCTACATTTGATTATTAAATGAACCCACCGAACATCCACATTCGCTTGACCTCATCGTGCCCAGGCCAGTCAAAGAGAAGAAAGAGAAGGAAAAATCTAACACATTAATAATAATGATGATAATAATAATAATAATAATAATAATAATAATAATAATAATAATAATAATAATAATAATAATAATAATAATTTCAACTAGCCCTTAGAAGGCGGCTATTATCTTTCGAAAATTATTGTAAGCAAACTATAAGAGTTGGATTGAGTCTGATTACTCTATAGGCAAGGTTAACTCTTCTACTATATAATATGTATGACTCAATATAAGGAAGCAAAAGGAAATAAAGAAATTTAATTGGGGAAGGAGACTAAGTATATGCTTAGAGTTTTTAAAGTAAACTGGGTGTGGACGGGGAGGCACCCATCGCGCCTCAGAGATCATCTTTCTTCTCTCGCTCTCCCTCCTCCTCTCGCTATCTCTTGTAATCTATTTTCTCTCTTTCTCCCACCCGCTATTCTGTAATTTAATATCTGCGCAGCTCATAGCAGTATAATATATATATATATATATATATATATATATATATATATATATATATATATATATATATATATATATATATATATATATATATATATATATATATATATATATATATATATATATATATATATATATATATATATATATATATATATATATATATATATATATATATGCCTCTGGCGTTTTGCCTCTGCCAGTTGGGGGGACTTGAGGAGGTATTTTGCTGATTTTCCTTGGAATGACTACTGCTTCCGTGTCAGAGACACGTCTTTGTGTGCTGAGCGCATAACAGAGGTGATAGTGTCTGGAATGGAGGCGTACATTCCTCACTCTTTTTCTCGTCCTAAACCTTCTAAACCTTGGTTTAACACAGCTTGTTCTCATGCTATACATGATAGAGAGGTGGCCCACAAAAGGTACTTAAGCCTTCCATCACCAGAATCTCATGCACTTTATATTTCTGCCCGGAGCCATGCCAAGTCTGTTCTCCAACTAGCCAAAAACTCCTTCATTAACAGAAAATGTCAAAACCTTTCAAGATCTAACTCCCCTCGTGATTTTTGGCATCTTGCCAAAAATATCTCCAATAACTTTGCTTCTTCTTCTTTCCCTCCTCTACTTCAACCAGATGGCACCAGTGCTATCACATCTATTTCTAAAGCTGAACTCTTTGCTCAAACCTTTGCTAAAAACTCTATCTTGGACGATTCTGGGCTTGTTCCTCCCTCTCCTCCACCCTCTGACTACTTCATGCCACCTATTAAAATTCTTCGCAATGATGTTTTCCATGCCCTCGCTGGCCTAAACCCTCGGAAGGCTTATGGACCTGATGGGGTCCCTCCTATTGTTAACCGAAACTGTGCCTCCGTGCTTGCACCTTGCCTAGTCAGACTCTTTCAGCTCTGTCTGTCAACATCTACCTTTACATCTTGCTGGAAGTTTGCCTACATTCAACCTGTTCCTAAAAAGGGTGACCGTTCTAATCCCTCAAACTACCGTCCTATTGCTTTAATTTCCTGCCTATCTAACGTTTTTGAGTCTATCCTCAACAGGAAGATTCTTAAACATCTATCACTTCACAACCTTCTATCTGATCGCCAGTATGGGTTCCGTCAAGGCCGCTCTACTGGTGATCTTCTGGCTTTCCTTACTGAGTCTTGGTCATCCTCTTTTAGAGATTTTGGTGAAACTTTTGCTGTTGCCTTGGACATATCAAAAGCTTTTGATAGAGTCTGGCACAAAGCTTTGATTTCCAAACTACCCTCGTACGGTTTCTATCCTTCTCTCTGTAACTTCATCTCAAGTTTCCTTTCTGACCGTTCTATTGCTGCTGTGGTAGACGGTCACTGTTCTTCTCCTAAATCTATTAACAGTGGTGTTCCTCAGGGTTCTGTCCTGTCACCCACTCTCTTCTTATTATTTATTAATGATCTTCTAAACCAAACTTCTTGTCCTATCCACTCCTACGCTGATAATACCACCCTGCACTTTTCCACGTCTTTTCATAGACGTCCAACCCTTCAGGAGGTAAACATATCAAGCAGGGAAGCCACAGAACGCCTGATTTCTGATCTTTCTAAAATTTCTGATTGGGGCAGAGCAAACTTGGTATTGTTCAATGCCTCAAAAACTCAATTCCTCCATCTACCAACTCGACACAACCTTCCAGACAACTATCCCCTCGGTCTGTCCTTTACTTATAATCTGAACTAGAAACTTCACATCTCATCTCTAGCTAAAACAGCTTCCATGAAGTTAGGTGTTCTGAGACGTCTCCGTCAGTTTTTCTCACCCCCCCAGCTACTAACTGGCCTTATCCGTCCATGTATGGAGTATGCTTCACATGTCTGGGGGGGTTCCACTCATACTGCTCTTCTAGACAGGGTGGAATCAAAAGCTTTTCGTCTCATCAACTCCTCTCCTCTAACTGACTGTCTTCAGCCTCTCTCTCACCGCCGCAATGTTGCATATCTAGCTGTCTTCTACCGCTATTTTCATGCTAACTGCTCTTCTGATCTTGCTAACTACATGCCTCCCCTCCTTCCGCGGCCTCGCTGCACAAGACTTTCTTCTTTCTCTCACCCCTATTCTGTCCACCTCTCTAACGCAAGAGTTAACCAGTATTCTCAATCATTCATCCCTTTCTCTGGTAAACTCTGGAACTCCCTGCCTGCTTTTGTATTTCAACCTTCCTATGACTTGAATTCCTTCAAGAGGGAGGTTTCAAGACACTTATCCACCAATTTTTGACCACTGCTTTGACTCTTTTATGGGACTGGCATTTCAGTTGGCATTTTTTTATTAGATCTTTGTTGCCCTTGGCCAGTGTCCTTCTTATATATATATATATATATATATATATATATATATATATATATATATATATATATATATATATATATATATATATATATATATATATATATATATATATATATATAGAATAGACACAGACTTCCAAATGCAATGGCCAATTCAATTCGAAAGGTGTGTAGATGCTCCTCTCCTGAAGCAATTCACGTCGTAGGGAGGGGAAACAGGCGGTCTACACTTGGAGGGAATGAGAGAGTGAAGGTAAGTGGTTGAAGTGAGTATATATATATATATATATATATATATATATATATATATATATATATATATATATATATATATATATATATATATATATATATATATATATATATATATATACTCACTTCAACCACTTACCTTCACTCTCTCATTCCCTCCAAGTGTAGACCGCCTGTTTCCCCTCCCTACGACGTGAATTGCTTCAGGAGAGGAGCATCGACACACCTTTCGAATTGAATTGGCCATTGCATTTGGAAGTCTGTCTCTATTCTACATTTTGGAAGTGGGAGCTGAGAATTTTTTTTTATTTTTTCTATTTCTATATTTATTTATTTATTTTTTATCTATTTATTTTTATTTATTTATTTATTTATTTACTTATTTATTTTTTGCTCTTGGGAATAAATAGAACACTGATTTTTAATAACATACTGAGGACTTTCAAGTCATTTAAAGAGATGGATATTAAAGAGATGAAAAGATTTCGACTCCACTTTGTCTATGAAATCTCCTCATGCATGATATATCTTGCTATATCTTATATCAATACCTTGTTTTTTTTTTTTTTTTTATCGAAACACACACACACACACACACACACACGTAGGAGGACAGGATTGCTGACCTTCCGCCTTTGCCGGATATGCTTGGTTGCAGCTCTAGCTAAGCTCGGTTCACCTCCCTTACCTGTTCATTGACAGGTAGTGAAGAGGAGTACAGGAGTAACAGCGAAAAAAAAAAAGAAAAAAAGAAAAAAATCTAAATATTTAAGTCATGTAAAAATGTTGCTTGTTAGAGAGAGAGAGAGAGAGAGAGAGAGAGAGAGAGAGAGAGAGAGAGAGAGAGAGAGAGAGAGAGGAGAGAGAGAGAGAGAGAATTTACAAACTTGAATTTTCCAGTGGCATTTCGCATTTGTGTCTTGTCATGTCTTGGGGTTTAGTTAGCATTTGCTTCTAATGTTTTATATCATGGCAACATTTCCTTGACGCATCTAGAGTACTTCAGTTTTTTCTTCTTTCTTTATCCCCTTCAGTTTTTTTCTTCTTTCTTATTTCCCGAGGATCGATTTTTTTCTTCAGTGTCAGTCACCTTACAGGCTATCGGTGAAGGTTAGGAAGTTTGCTGCGCGGCCGGAGTGTGAATATTGTAGTAGGCAATCTTGGTGGAGGCAGACAGGAATTTGTTACGAACTTTAGCTCCTCGTTGCTCACAACTCAGTCATCTACTGTTAAAAATGTTGGGGCTGTTTTTTTTTCTCTTTTCTTTTTTTTTTCTTTTGCAGAAGATAATAGTCTTATGTACGTGGAAATTCAGACAATAACTGGCTTAGTAAAAAAAAATATTTTTTTACTATATTCCTGGAAGACCAGGCTTGCGCAGTGACAAAGTTTTATACATATAGAGTGTCCAAGACGCACTATGTAGCTGCAGTCGGTGATCGTCTTCAGGTAAGTTCACGTTTAAAGCAACATGTCTGTGAATGAAGTAAGCATATTTCTGTCACAGCACTGACGTATTTGTTATTATAAAGTTAGAAGCGAATGTTGTGAAGGAATGGTACACTTCACTACGGAAAGGCCTTCAACTGAGTAAACTACTGAACACGGTTCATAATATATATATATATATATATATATATATATATATATATATATATATATATATATATATATATATATATATATATATATATATATATATATATATATATTATATATATATATATTACAGCAAGATTGTGAAACTAGGGATTTCGTGAAATCCCTAAAACTTTCAGGGAATTCGTGAAGTTACTGTTTCACTTATTGACTTTATAGAACAACAGAAGATTTATTTTGAAATTTTAGGTTAGGTTAGGTCAGGGACTGTCAGCCATGGCTGAACATTTTGTTTACTGATGACGATGCTTTGAGGTGACGAGGGTTTACAGTGAAACCAGTAAATACATGAAATCCCTAAATATTTTGGTAATTTCATGAAGTCCCTAAGTGAAACAGTAATTTCACGAATTCTCTGAAAGTTCTAGGGATTTCACGAAATCACTAGTTTCACAATCTTACTGTAACATATAATATATAATAATATATATATATATATATATATATATATATATATATATATATATATATATATATATATATATATATATATATATATATATATATATATATATATATATATATATATATATATATATATATATATATATATATATATATATAATTTCTCTTAATAGGAAGAAGATACGTGAATAGTTGATTACGTCTCATTGAAGATCAATTTCTGTATTACTTATATTTTAAATATAAGGACATTTCTTTGTAGAAAACGATGAAAAGGATTCTTGTAGATTTGTTTTGACAAATTGTAATATATACGGCATGAACATTTTTGTTTAAACATTTGTGCCCGAATAGTGTTAATTATTTCATACTTGCTGATTGTTTAGTACGTTATTTTGGTTTACGTCTCGAAACTGAAAATGTGGTTGCTCGAGCACGAAGTGTTTATCATTTTAGGAATAATGCACCTATAATTCACATGAGCTTTTCCATCATTAGGAAAAATCCAGGAGAATTTAATTGTACAGAAAAAGAGCAAACAACTAAGTAGATCTGAGAAAAGCTCTCATAATTCATAAATTAAAGCCTAAAATAAACTGATGGCACTCCTGTAAGGTATAATATTTTGTTATCTAGGAAAGGTTATGTTATTATATGTATTTTCTTGTTTAATAATTTCAGGTTGTGAGCAAAGTAGTTTCTTTCTCCTTGTCTGTCAACCAAATGGAATTTCGACAAAACAGTTCTGTATGTTTGCGTGTTGGTTACCAAGAGTAGGCCAGATAGTTCCTGTTCCGATAAGAATTTAGTTCGCTTCTCCTTTAATTTGTATTTTATATGTTGAGTATCTTGTGTATCCCGAACCTTGCATGATATACTAGGTAGAGTTTATTAATGATGTGCCTATAACTTTCTGTTTGATACACACACACACACACACACACACACACACTTCACCTGCGTTCCCCGATAAGGGATATTATCCGTTACAGGCTCAGAGACCAATATCGCGGAGATAAACGTTGAAACCACGTGCAGCGCTGCTGTATCACATGCCCCATACTTTACTTTTATGATTATTCACTTTTCTTCAGCGTTTGATGTTTCCCTACATTATGCATTTTCTTAAGAAGTGTGACTGTTCGAACCATTTATACAAACAACGTATAATTTAGATTCCCTGTCTCTGGTTTTTGGGCACCTGCTCACTGACTTCTTCCTTACTATCTGCATGGATTCCATAAATGATCCACTATTTCTATATATTTTTTTTTCTTTTCTGAATCGTGATTATCGTCCTTTCGGGATAGTTTAAAAAAGCTTTCGGTAGAGTCTAACATAAATCTATAATTTCTAAACATTCCTCATTATAGTTTCCGTCCACCCCTCTGAATCTCTCTATCTTGTTTCTTTTATGGCTAATGTATCGCTATAGATGGCCACATACAGTATATATACAGTATAATGTGGACAGTCGCTGTACTGCGACTTTGTGTGTTCGCTGTTCGACCTCTTTGATCCTTTATACGTATCAGTAAAACGCCTCGGAAGGCGATTGACGAGCGAAGCTGTCAGTAATGCATCCGTGGAAGGGATATTTCAATAAGTGATAGATAAAGACAGTGTCAGCATTCAAGAAGTTTCACCCATTAAATGTGGTGTTAGTGAAACTGGACACAGTACCATTACACATAGAAATAAATGTTATCGATTGATGTGTGTAATACTTCGTCGGCTCCAGAAAAAAAAAAAAAATAATAATAATAATAATTTGTAGTGTGATGGAATGGAAGCATTTCTGGCAAGGTGCTGCGATATGCTCTCGAAAGAAAGAAAGAAAATACATTTTTATTCGTCAAATTGTAATACATTAAATTTTGTATACAAAATGAAATTCATTTTGCCTTAAGAGTTCCCTAGTAGTTATTTGTACGTAAAAAAATAGCATCAATGAAGCAATAAAAACATTTAAAAACATTACTTGGGCTATTTATATGAAATGTTAATATCCTGTCGTATACATGCAGTAATAAGTTATTTCTGCCTTGATCACAAACTGTCACATACAGTTTTTGACTACTTACACCTAAGAGTTATAATGATGATAGGTGGTTGAAGAGAAGAATGCTTTTAGGTATAAATGACTTTCTGTACCTGTCAGTACGCTGCATGGGCAGGGCTAACCTTCTACCAGATCTTAGATATGTATAACAATTTTGTAGCGTATGATATATATATATATATATATATATATATATATATATATATATATATATATATATATATATATATATATATATATATATATATATATATATATATATATATATATATATATATATATATATATATATATATATACAAATAAAAACCGTGACGTTCGGCTTCAACTCGCTTTAACATAAAATTTTGTTGCGAGAGACGAAATTGTATTATAAAGCACTTCATGGACAATTCTGAATATATATATATATATATATATATATATATATATATATATATATATATATATATATATATATATATATATATATATATATATATATATATATATATATATATATATATATATATGAGAGAGAGAGAGAGAGAGAGAGAGAGAGAGAGAGAGAGAGAGAGAGAGTGGCAATTTCAGGCACCCCGCACATCGTGCACTTGTCTAATAATCAAATCACTCTAGCTTAAAACTTTGCGCGAGCCCATTGGATGTTTATACCGTTGGATAGGAAATTTAATTCTGCGTTCAGTGGTATATGTTTGCTCTTGTTAAAAAAAAAAAAAATAAATAAATAAATAAATAAAATAAAAAATTGAAGATTGCAGAAAACTAATCTTCGGTTTATAAAGTTTTATTATGTATTTTACGCATGCGCAATAGTGTAATCAATTTTATATGCTTTTTCGTTATAATTTGTATTATTCTTATTATCTGGAAAATTTGAGCTTTATCAGTTCATTAGTTGAAAAGTTGGCGGCAATTTCAGGAACAGCGCACATCGCGCACTTGCTTAATATTCAAATTACTGTAGCTCAGAACTTTGCAAGAGTCTAATGGTTGTGCTATACCATTGTATAGGAAATTTCATTCTCTATTAAGTGGTATGTATCTGTTCTCGTTGAGACAAAAGAAAATTGGTGAAAATTGCAGAAAATTGACGGTCGCTTTACAAAAAGTTTTATGGCGTATTTTGCGCACGCGCAGTAGTGTTGGAAATTTGACTTTTTTTTTTCTTCTCGTTATAACATGAATTACCCTTATTACCAATAAAATTTGAGGTTGATCAATTAGTTTCTTAAAAAGTCGGAATTTTTACTTTGCGCATGCTCAGCGCTACTAGTAAGTTGGCATAAGGAATTTTACCAGAATTATATTATATATATATATATATATATATATATATATATATATATATATATATATATATATATATATATATATATATATATATATATATATATATATATATATATATATATATATATATATATATATATATATATATATATATATATATATATATATATATATATATATATATATATATATATATATATATATATATATATATATATATATATATATATATATATATATATATATATATATATATATATATATATATATATATATATATATATATATAATAAGTTTCATTAAAATTGGTTGACCAGTTTTTGAGAAATCACTTTTTCGACACCCTTCTACTTGTTGCAAGTTGCCGATTGATTTCATCCACTAGAAGAGATGCACGCTATATCATACTAAACTGATAGAGTTGTACTATCATATGGGGGTAATTTCATTACGGAGATATTACATTAGCCTTTGAATAGCGTTATGGTCGGGCCGGGACGCTCAAAATGAAACAACAATC
>NC_087195.1:9142751-9167751 GCF_035594125.1 Scylla paramamosain
TATATATATATATATATATATATATATATATATATATATATATATATATATATATATATATATATATATATATATTCTCAGATATGAAAGATTGAAAGTCGGAAACATTCAATAGTTAAATGCTTTTAACGTCATTGTTTAGAAGTTACAGGACACTATACTCAGACCATAGAGCGTCGTGAAACCTCATTTAAAAAAAAGGTGTAATTAGATGGATAAAAGCCATGTAAGGAAATTTTAAAAAATTAAGCGATATAAGGAAATATTATAAATTATTATAAATTATTATAGATTATGTAAAAAAAAAGTAACAACAAAATCACCAGTGGATCGGCCTTTACCGATCAGAAAGATTCTGAATTGGTACGTCAGAAAAGAGAGAGAGAGAGAGAGAGAGAGAGAGAGAGAGAGAGAGAGAGTCTTTTTGACGATACAGGTTTGAAAAGATTTCGAAAAAAATAGAATTAGTGTTACACGCAAATAATTTAAAGAGGTGGAGCGATCATCTAACCTGAGAAACGCAGTTACAGGTAACAAACGTACCCACCCCAGCCACCAAAACCGCGAGAAACACTCCCTAGTCATCCTGACTCCAAAACGACCAAACACCAGACCGCTACGTGCTATCTGCACCCGTTCCTCCTTAACTGTGGATAACAAAACAAACTGGAGCTCCAAACCTGTGTCCTCCTTTTTCCGCCGGCTAGACAAAATATTGCTATCCTCCATTACAAAATCCGCCCGACCCTCTGCTTCCTCGCCATCCACTCCTGCTTTGGCAAGTAGAGCTACAACACTTCCCTGAGGAATAGAACCCTCCTTGTGTACACTGACAGCTGTAGCAGCAGCTATCAGCACGGGTGGCTCACTACGTGAGCTAATACCCACCGTGCCTGGTCCTAGCCTGCCTCCAACCTCCGGTACACTCCGCATGGGAGGAAACTCCCTCCTCCGTAGCAGTTTGGAGTTTGGAGTCTCCCCGCCCTTGGCAGTGATCCTTAACACACCAGACACAACAGATTGGGCCGCGGACTAACTACCAGCGCCCACAGCCTCTACTCCAGGAAGCAACTCCGACTGAGTGTCACCTACGAGAGGCTCCGCAGGGTGAGACAAGCCATCAAATAAACTATCTAAACCCAACACTCCAGCCTCTCCCTCGGCAACACTCTCATCAAAGTCATGTGCCTTCTGCAGTGGCTCTGTGCTTCTGCAGTCAGTCCCAGCACAATGACTCAGGGACGAGTCTAACTATGACTCGCCCGGACCCTTGCCAGCAACGAGACAGGTCTCTGGGCACTGCCTCCACTGCGGCATCAACACAAAAAACAGCACTCCTCTTGTGGCGACCCCGCTTTATTGCACTCGATCCCAGGAGTCACAGAAGCCGCGAGCTCCCGACGCCGGGGTGCTCGCCTCGCCTAAGGACGAGTAAAAACAGTCAGCACTCTCAGCAGCCTCTACATCTGGGACGGGGTCCGCGGATGGGGATTGCACCCAAACTCTCCCACATGCCAGGTCACATTCCCTAAAAGGAAATCAACACCAGGTCTTTCGCTAGTGCCAACCGCGCCTCTGGGGGTCATTATCGGGCACACAAGCTTCATCTTCACCGTGGCGAAGCTCTCCACGTCACCAATTCCCCGGCACCATACATATTTGTCGGAGGCAACTTGCGTCCCAGTAACATTCCTGCACAGCGACTGCTGTGCGGCTGTCTCTCAAAACTTTAACGGGGTACTCAACCCAAGTAATTTCAACAGCACCCTTACAAAAAAATGGATGGCACCAGATTTCACAGGGGACAGTGAGATATCAACAGATAAGGGGGTAGTACTCCCGGCCTTCACAACCGAACACCAGCCAGACCTCATCACTCTCCTGGTCTCAGACATGAGACACAATCAAAGCCACCGTTTTCTGGGAGGTTTGGACGCCGTGGTTGTCAATAACTTAGGATAATTAAATTCAATGTGTCCTGTGTTCTTACAATAACACATTGGGGGTGCATTGTATCTGGAAGTGCTGTGTTGCATGCTTCCAGTCCCTCTCCGTCGAGATCTGGGTGGAGACTTGTCAATGGGGCTTACTCGCTAAGACTTATTACTAAAGTCACTACTATAATGCGGACTTCCTGAGAAACCGGCGCCTGCTACGCGTCTAGACATACTATCACCAGCCCATCCAAAAATCCAATTAAAAAAAAAAAGCCCAATGAGATGCCAGTCCCAGAACAGGGTCTAACACAGGGGACAGGGGCAGTAGTCAAGAATTGAAGGATAAGTGTCTTCAAACCTCCCTCTTGAAGGATTACAAGTCATAGGAAGGTGGAAATACAGAAGCAGGCAGGGAGTTCCAGAGTTTACGAGAGAAAGGGATGAATGACTGAGAATACTGGTTAACTCTTGCATTAGAGAGGTGGACAGAATACGGCTGAGAGAAAGAAGAAAATCTTGTGCAGCAAGGCGGCGGAAGGAGGGGACGCATGTAGTTAGCAAGATCAGAAGAGCAATTAGCAAGAAAATAGCGGCAGGAGATAGCTACAAATGCAACATTGCGGAGATGAAAGAGAGGCTGAACACAGTCAGTTAAAGGAGAGGAATTGATGAGACGAAAAGCTTTTGATTCCATCCTGTCTAGAATAGCGGTATGAACCGCCCAGATATGTGAAGTATACTCCATACTCGTACATGGACAGATAAGGCCCTTATACAGAGTTAGCAGCTGAGAAAAACTGGCGGAGACGTCTCAGAACACCTAAATTCATAGAAGCTGTTTTAGATAGAGATGAAATGTGAAGTTTCCAGTTTAGATTATAAGTAAAGGATGATCAGTGTAGAAGAGGGGACAGTTGAGTGTCATTCAAGAACAAGTGATAGTTGTCTGGAAGGATGTGTCGAATTGATAGATTGAGGAATTGAGTTTTTAAGGCACTGAATAATACCAAGTTTGCTCTGCCCCAATCAGAAATTTTAGAAAGATCAGAAGTCAGGCTAACTGGCTTCCCTGAGTGAAATGTTTCCTTCCTGAAGGGTTCTACGTCTATGAAAAGATGTGCAAAAGTGCAGGGTGGTATCATCAGCGCAAGAATGGATAGGACAAGAAGTTTGGTTTAGATCATTGTTGAATAACAAGAGGAGAGTGAGTGACAGGACAGAACCCTGAGGAACAACAATGTTAATAGATATAAGAGAAGAACAGTGACGGTCTACCACATCAACAACAGAACGGTCAAAACGGAAACTTGAGATGAAGTTACAGAGAGAAGGATAGAAGCCGTAGGAGGGTAGTTTGGAAATTAAAACTTTGTGCCAGACTCTATCAAAAGCTTTTGATATGTCTAAGGCAACAGCAAAAGTTTCACCAAAATCTCTAAAAGAGGATGACTAAGATCCAGTAAGGAAAGCCAGATCACCAGTAGAGCGGTATTGACGGAATCCATACTGGCGATTATATAGGATGTTATGAGCATAAGAACATAAGAAATAAGGGAAGCTGCAAGAAGGCTTACACGTGGCAGTCCATGTATGAAATATACCTACCTATTTCCATCTATTATCCCCATCCATAAACCTGTCTAATCTTCTCTTAAAGCTCTCTAGTGTCCTAGGACTAGGACAAACAACATGTTTACTGAGTCCGTTCCACTCATCTACCACTCTATTTTGAGAACCAATTTTTTCCTCTCTCCTTCCTAAACCTAAATTTTTCAAGCATGAACCCGTTATTTCTTCTTCTACCCTGGTTGCTGATCCTAAGAATTTTGCCTACATCCCCCTTGTTATAACCCTTATACCACTTAAAGACTTCTATCAGGTCCCCTCTTAACCTACGTCTCTCTAAAGAATGTAAATTTAACAACTTCAATCTCGCCTCGTAAGGAATACTCCTCATTCCTTGTATCCTTTTAGTCATTCTCCTCTGTACTGACTCTAATAGACCTATATCTTTCCTGTAATGTGGGGACCAGAACTCCACAGCATAGTCTAGATAAGGTCTGACCAGCGCCAAGTATAACTTTAATATTACTTCCGGCCTTCTACTTTTAACACTCCTAAAAATGAATCCTAGTACTCTATTTGCCCTGTTTCTGGCTTCTATGCATTGTTTCCCTAGATGGAGTTCAGAGCTAACTATAACTCATAAATCTTTCTCGTACCCTGTACCTACCAGAGTTTGGTTGTTTAATCTGTACCTATTGTGTGGGTTTCCACTACCTACGCTAAGTACTTTGTATTTATTGATATTAAATTTCATTTGCCATCTATCCGTCCATTCATTTATTCTATCTAAATCTGCCTGCAAGGCGATGGCATCCGATTCTGACCTAATTAATCTAACTATCTTTGTGTCATCCGCAAATTTACTAACATCACTACTAACTCCACTATCCAAGTCATTGATATATATTAGAAATAACAATGGCCCTAATACTGATACCTGTGGCACCCCACTAATTACATGACCCCACTCAGATTTCGAGCCGTTTATTACAACGTGAATGAAGTGATAGATGTTTAAGAATCTTCCGGCTGATGATAGAATAAAAAACTTTAGATGGGCAGGAAATTAAAGCAATAGTTTGAGGGAATAGAACGGTCACTCTTTTTTTAAACAGGCTGAATGTAGACAAACTTCCAGCAAGAAGGAAAGATATATGTTGATAAAACAAAGCTTAAAGAGTTTGACTAGGCAAGATGCAAGCACAGAGGCGCAGTTTCGGAAAACAATATGAGGGACTCCATTGGGTCCATAAACCCTCCGAGGGATTAGGCCAGCGAGGGCATGGAAAACATATTTGCGAAAAATTTTATTAGGTAGCATGAAGTAATCAGAGAGTGGAAGAGAGAGAGGAGCAAGCCTTGAATCGTTTAAGGTAGAGATTTTAGCAAAGGTTTTAGAGATGGATGTGATAGCAGTAATTGAAATAAAGGAAGGAAAGAAGAAGAAGAAGCAAAGTTATTGGAGATATCTATGGCTAGAAGCCATAAGTCACGAGGGGAATTAGATCTTGAAAGATCGACACTCTCTATTAATTAATGAATGAACTTGGCATGGTTCCGGGCAAAAATATAAAGTGCATGAGATTCTGGTGATGGAAGGCTTAAGTTCTTTTGTGGGCCACCTCTCTATCATGTATAGCACGAGAACAGGCTGTGTTAAACAAAGGTTTGGAAGGTTTAGGTCGAGAAAAAGAGTAAGAAATGTACGCTTCTATGCCAGACACTATGACCTATGTTATGCGCTCGGCATACATAGATGGATCACTGACACGAAAGCAGTAGTCATTCAAAGGAAAATCAGGAAAATACCTCTCTTCCCATCTCCTTCTTTACGCCCCATACAACAATTTATATATATATATATATATATATATATATATATATATATATATATATATATATATATATATATATATATATATATATATATATTTATATATATTGTATGGTTCCTAAGCTCAACAGGGTCTTCTTTCCCCGCTGTTAAACGCAGGCCCGTTCCCCTGCCTGTGGGTTCGCTGGATAGTAGATAGGGACAGTGGGAGTCTCGTTAATCCATTCATGCGCATCACTAATTAGATGACAAGGCATTTGCCTTTTTTTTTGCGCTTACTTTAACCCCTTACTCCCTTTCTTTTCTTTTAACTCATTTTGTATTTTGATTTTATTATTTTAAGTGTTTTTTTTTCCTTTTCAGGTTGGACTTCAGCCAGATGTCATAGAAATATATAAATAAGTAAGTATAAAAATGATTCCTGTAAAGCTGGCAAAATATAAAATAAATAATACCTTGGAGAACTATGTATTGGAATACATACTGGCAAATAAACATAACAAAAACGAGACCTGGACCGTCACCAGAGAAGTAGGAGAGTGGGGCTTGGAGCGGTTTGCCCGAGAACTTCGGTGGACTAGATCACTATGCAAGGTTTAGACGTCAGCCCTACCCTCCGATATCTCGGTGGGCCCTGAGGGTCGCAACGAACCCCTCCATCCCCCGGACGGCTAAGAGGCGGAGCTCAGCCTTGGTAAGTTTGAGGCTCTTAAGAGCCAAATAGGAAGGGGTGGCCATGATGCCGCGCAAATTCATGGTAAGGGTGGTGAACACAGGGGTGCTGCCCGTCTGTTCTAATGCCCAGGCCCGGATTTCCCCAGTGTCATAATAGGACCGCTTCAGTCCGTGGGCATGGTCCAATATGTCTCCGGCTGATGAGTCTGAGACAATTTGCACGTCTAGCACCACAGACTGTTGCCGGTCCCATATTATGACATCAGGTTTTCTCAAGCCTGCAGATGTTTGTATTGATGGCTCTTTGAGAACTTTATAGTTCTTTGACAGCTGTTTAATCAATAAGGAGAGGACCCGGTCGTGGCAGTTGGTCCTCAGGTCGCGTCAGGTCTTCCCCTGGAGAAGCGTAGCCTCGTGCTCACCACGCCAAAGCGGGTTTTTATTGCATGTATATATGTGGAGCCTCTCATTAGGCTTGTCCCATCATCCACCCACTCATGGGTGGGCGGAGAACGGTCTGTGCCTGAGAGGCCCCTGCCGTCCGCCATGGCATATAGCTCATCTTTGTGGCGCATAGCCGCTGCTTCGCGAAGCTCCTTTGATGTTAAACTGGGGGTGAGGAGCAACGCACTAGCCACCAGCATAGAATGCGGCATTCGGGGTGTCCCGCGGCAGATGGATCGCCTTTTTTAGGAACGTTCTTATTTCCATATCAAATCTCTTTAGAGTGCCTTTAGGTGTCTTGCCCAGTATCCTTGTGTACTGGTGTTTGGGTATTAGTACAAACTTCACAGCCCATAATTTCTGCTGTGGTTTCAGAGGGGTTCTCTGGAGTACTCCCAAGTCTGATCAGGGCAGCAAGGGCCCGCCTTGGCTCAGCGCGACCCATGGGCGGACCCACTTCCAATCCAAGGTATTTATATGTCTCAGAAGGCCTCATTGCCCTCAATCTCTTACCTCCGGCGTAAAAACCGGTGGAGGAGACAACCAACCACCTCTTCCAATTTCCGTCCCCCATGATGTTAAATGTTGCATATTTATTGTGGCCCATTTCCAGCCTAACCCTCCCAGCCTCAATGACCAGCGCATCAGTAGAGGTTTGAAGGCCCCGGGGAGTGAATACTGTAAGTGCAACATCATCTGCATAAACGATATGCGTGAGGGGAGTATCAGCTAGACGCACCCCAACGTCTGCTGGTACTAAGGAGAGTGCCCAATCCAAGGTAATGTTAAATAGATAGGGTGACAGAAGGTCTCCCTGCAGCACTCCCCTTTTGATGGCAATATTATCCCCCATAATATTTGTGCATGCCTTTTTATACAGGTTAAAAACCAGCTCAGTGAGTACAGGCGGAAAACCCCATCTTCTGGTGGCGGCTATCAGAGAGGGGTGACTCACTGAGTCGAAAGCTTTCTTAAAATCAATAAAAGCGACACAGAGGTTGGTGTTATGGGCCGTGGCGTTTTTAATAAGTTCTTGTATGAGGAGGATGTTGGCCGCCACACCCTCCTCTGGCGCAAAGCCTTTCTGCGATGCAGGCAAGGGTGCTGCTGCCATGAGCCTTCCTGCTATGATCTTATTAAATAACCTGAGCAATATTGATGTTATTGTGATAGGGCGAAAATCACTTGGGTCTTTTGCATCAGGTTTTTTGGGAATGAGTGTTGTTCTTTCCATAGCCCAACTCCTAGGGACATATTTGAGAAGCAGTAGGGTGTTCATGGCCCAACCTAGCTTCGAAGTGACGAGGGCTCTGATCTCCTGTAGCGCCCTGCCGTCTGGTCCGGGGGCAGTGGCAGCCTTAGTGGACTTAATGGCATGCCATATCTCATTCTCATTTATCGGACCAGCAGCATCAAGGGTGGGTCTAATAGCAGTAGGTGACCGTGGCTCAACATTTGATGTTCTACTAAAAAGGCCAGCCCAATAGGCCTTCATATTGGGCGGGATGGGGGGGGGACGCCATCAGGAATACCTGTAAGTATTTCCTTGACAGCCCGGCCTCTCTCTTTACGCCATAACCTCTAAATTCTTCTATAGTCGCGTTTTTCTTTTGCTTTCTTAGTTTGGCTCACCGGGCTGCCCACACCCGGTGGCTTATAGGCATATGCACGTGGTGGGCACCATGAGTCTACTTGGTGCTCCACATCCTCTATGCAGGTAGGGACGGAAATGCCACGGTAATTTGATATTTGCTGCACGCAAGCGTGGACTTCATCCTCGGGCCTAATATGAGGAAGAGGTTGCTGGGAACCACCGGAGGCAGAACTCCGAGATGTAATAGGAGTACTGGGGCTAATGGGAGATGTTACTTTGGGCGAAGTGGGACTCAAGGCCACCGGCATAGAATTAGCCCTTTGAGGCTCAAGGGATGCCTGACGCACCCGGGCCCTGTAGGTTTCTGCCCGGCATGCTCCCTTAATGGCCTCTAGTGACCGGTGGGGAAGCACTTGCTCCCTTATAAGCTGGATGATGTTACGGGCCCGCTGATTTTTGGCCTCAAAGTTAGCCATCATAGCCAGCTCTTCGGGGTCCCACCTCGCCTTACGGATCCCGGTAGTAAGAGCCCCCACCTCCGCCTCGTGGAAGACGACGGGGTGCTGCGATCTTTCATGAACCCGGCGCCCGCGAAAATTCGCAAAGCGCTTTTGACATGTCGGGCATGAGGGACTTCTGTCGCCCGCATTTAACGCTGCCATCGTGGAGGCTATATTTGCAACCACAAGTTTAGAGGATCGACTTAAAGGCAGCAATCACTAGGAATACACCTAGAGGAGGGAAAGTGTTAGCCAATCGTTAATTCGAGGATCGATTCCAAGACTTAATGATTGTTGCCCAGCAAGAGGCCACGAGGAGGCCCTTTCCCTTTAACTACGATCTATAACTTAGAATAAGGCAAAGCTGTGCGCAAAACGACTTACGTTGCCAGATGCTACGAAATCAGATCATAGTTACTCCCGCCGTTTACCCGCGTTTGGTTGAATCTCTTCACTTTGACATTCAGAGCACTGGGCAGAAATCACATTGCGTCAACATCCATCTCTGACCATCGCAATGCTTTGTTTTAATTAGACAGTCGGATTCCCCTGGTCCGTGCCAGTTCTGAGTTTATCGCTGGGCGCCAGCCGAAGTAGGTTTTGGAGCAGGAGACGGCTGCTGCTACTACCTAACTGGCCAACGAGGACCGGCGGTAGAGAGAGCCGGAGCTCCCGCGCCCACGCAGCCTAGCGCGTTCCACGGAAGGGCCGGAGACACGCCGGTCCGAGCTCTCGGCAAGAGGGGCGAGAGGGGTAAAACCGCCGCCACCACGTAATCCAACCCTCACAGGCACGTCAGGCCGTTTTGAACCCACCGTCGCATCAGCGTGCCACACCCCACAGCGCGGAGCTGGCGCGAACCCTGCGGATGGATCCCCGATGACGCGCGCTCCCTCGCCGCGCTGGCTTTTTGACCAGCAGACAGCGGAGGGGAACCGGGAGCGAAGCGAGACGGGCGGACGCCTTTATCGGGGATTTTGAGGGCTCTTTTGACGCCGCCGCCTTCACCACGCCTTTCACGAACCCGGTTCCCGTCTCGCACCGCCGCACCAGCGCCAAGTATGAAGAAATGAAGGAAGGAAGGAAGGAGTGGGAGGAAGAAAGACCAGACGTACAACCAATCCACCGTGGCGCAGGCCGGTGCGCCAACACGTGGTCATCTGCCCATGTAGCCAGTCCTTTTCTTCCCTCCACGGAATTGCAGCCTATACGCCTCAGGCCACAGTTCATCTCCTAAGGCCAATCAAATTCTAAGGCCTTCTTCTCAGACATCTGAAACCATTCTGTTAAAAGAAAACTCCGGAATAATCTTAAAACTCCTCACCATCTGGCCCTCTACTATGTTTTCTTTCACTTTCTCCTCTCCTCCAGCCATGAGGTGAGTTAACTTCTTTTGGAATCTCCTCCCACTCAAATATTCTATTCTTTGCCTTTTTCTCCGCCCCAAGTAACCTCATTTCTTTCTTATCGCTTTCAGACAACTTTGCCTTCTCAGCCTCAAGCCTCTTGTCTTCTCTCTCGGCTTCCCTAACCTCCTCAGGCTTCAGTCTCCTCTCTTTGGCTTCCAAACTAAGCCTTTTTAACTCTCTCTCTCTTTCTGCTTCCAGTTTCATTCTCATCATCTCCAACTTAAATTTCATCTCCTAAGACATTCCTTCTGTATAGGAGAGACCTCCAACACTGTGGGCAGGGTTAATACGTCCGTGGATGCTAGTTGTGGGACTGTGTTCTCGCGCCAAACTACGTCAGGCATACACTGCCACTCCTGGCAGAAGCAGGGAATTCATGTCGCGAGGCACCTGGGTTACTAGGCTTTCCCTCTATGGCATAAGCCGAGTGCGGGCAGACAAACAACCACGAAACAAATAACTAGTAATTGTCTCCTCCACGCGTCTAAAAAAGCTTCCAGCTATCTTGGCGGGATCGTCAATTTCTGTTACGACCATAGATTCCTGCCCCTTTTACTGCTGCCTAAGACTGGGCTAGCTTCTCCAATTCACCACCTACGTGACTTGGTGTAGTACTTAATATCGGTTACAAAGTCCTCTTTTTCGTCTTGCACCTTTTGTCATAACCGTAGGTTACACAAATAAGGTCATCAGCCTGTTTAACTCACCTGCAGGCAGGGGAATATTATAACACATACCAGAATCACTCCCCACTCGCTTAAAATCGTCAGGCACGTACTAGAAAGGGACAATTACAACGAAGGCCACAGATAGATAGATATATAGATAGATAAATAAAATAGTATTTCCTTGAGAGGGAGATAAGATTAAAAATAGATCAGACTGGTCACGTGAGGACAGTGGACGTGGAATACTGGGCAATGAAATATGAGTGATAGATATATACAATAATTATTGTTATGACTGATGCGACTGATACAGTGCTTTCCAATAGAAAAATGCATCTTCGCATTTGAACATTGTAATAATGAGAGCATAAGCAATAAGATATTAGCAATTAATAGATAATACATGACATGTAAGAGAGTACGGAAGCGATAACCTTGATAATAATAATGTAGAAATGATAAAATAACAATACATATATGGCACATATAAATAAGAGAAATATGCACATATATACAGGATATTGAAACAATGATTAAACCTTAGAGTGAGAATGAAGTTTCAGTCTGTAAGGAGGAGTGCGTGGATCTAGACTTGGAGCTTTGAGGACCAGTTGAGTCAGAATGAAATATTACCTGATGTGCACACTCATCATCGAACCCTTTGTTCACACGCTTCAAGTGATCAACATGGACGATTTGCTCTGCTAAGGTCTTGATATCTAGAATTTTTACTTTGTGGACATGGAGAGATTGGATTATACAATGTGGCTAAGTAAACAATGGATCTAACTTAGAATTGCGATCGTCAACTCTGGTGAAAACGCTATCATCGACTTCGATGGAAGAATCTGTTCTTCTACGATGTTGTTTCATCAGTTTGCAATGCAGCTAGGCGATCATGAATAACCTTATGAGTGTACTGAAAATCACACAGAGGACATTTGACGTACTCATCCATGTCGTAGACAGGACATGGAACGCTGTGAAGAAATTCATATGGAAGACCCCTGTCTTTACCGAACAGCACGAAATGAGGAGACTCGTTGACAGTAGAGTGAAGCCAGGACATGGAACGCTGTGAAGAAATTCATATGGAAGACGCCTGTCTTTACCGAACAGCACGAAATGAGGAGACTCGTTGACAGTAGAGTAAAGCCACTCTTCCCATGAGTACTTTGTTTCTGTTATGGGACGCAGAACGCCAAGGATACGTTCATTACAACGCTCTCCTTTGCCGTTTGAACTGTGAGGGACAAAGTTACATTTTTTTTTATACGAAATTCTTTACAAATCTCCTGTAAGACAGCGTTATTGAATTCAGCGCCATTGTCAGAATAGAGGACATGAGGAGTGTCATAAGAACAAATTATGTTGTCAATGATCGCGCGACAAACAGAATTTGCGGTTTTGTCCTTGAAAGCAATGAGAATGGTGAAACAGGTAAAACTATCCATGCAAACTAGAAGATACTGTTAACCATGCTCTGTAAGTGGAAGTTTGAACAAATCAGACACTGAATCCCAAGGAGCTGAAGCGATGGTGTAAAGAAGTGATGGACTGTAGTGAGCGAGTGATAGACTGTGTGAAGTACACTGAGGGCAGAGCGCACAGTGCTGAGATATCTTTCCTAATAGTGGGCCAGAATTATGATCGTTTTGTTTGTCCGAGGCATCTGTCACAACCTGGGTGTCCTGTGTGATGGTGAGTCGTGAATATAGTAAACGATGGTACTCACTAACAACTAAGGTATCACGATCTGAGATAAATGCTTACAAAATTGGCAGTAGAGACGTCAGTCGAATTATGCAAGAGACCGTCTTGTATGAAAAACGTATCAGCACTCACTTGCAGCTTAAGAAGATTTGTCTCATCCCCAGATTCGACGTAATATACAACACTAGAATAGAGCGTGTCCGAGTGTTGATGTATTAGTCGCATCATTCATAATAACAATTTAAAATAGACTGAGGCTGGCCACAAGGGGCACTTGGTATGAAATATATGAATGATGAAACACACTGCACGAGTAATATATATATATATATATATATATATATATATATATATATATATATATATATATATATATATATATATATATATATATATATATATATATATATATATATTACTCGTGCAGTGTGTTTCATCATTCATATATTTCATACCAAGTGCCCCTTGTGGCCAGCCTCAGTCTATTTTAACCTTTCTCCTCCCTATCGCGCTCTCAAGAGAATACCACACCTACATTCCCTACATTCCTGCCAGTCCTTAAGGAAAACACCTGCATCGCCTTCCTGTTGTTCTCCCTGATCATTGGCAAAACTAACGATCTCCTCATTTCCAAGCACCTCATTGATTATTTCTTTGTCTCAGATTCTGAACTCAGATCCACCTCATCTCACAGAGACGTACTCTTAACTAGAGAGTCAGTCTGTCCAGATTCTGAAGTCAGATCCACCTCATCTCGCATAGAGACGTACGCGTAACTAGAGAGTCAGTCTGTCCAGATTCTGAACTCTGATCCACCTCATCTCGCATAGAGACGTACGCGCCTCATCTCGCATAGAGACGTACGCGTAACTAGAGAGTCAGCCTGTTCAGAGAGTCGGTCCTTATCAGTCAATAATTCATATTAGTCGTCAGTTCAAATCAGATACTTCATAGAGAGATCGGATAGAATACAGTTCAATATCTGTTCACAGTCAGTCTTCAGAGAGAGAATCAAGTATCGTCATGTCCGTAAGCGTGTCTCAGTATCATGCGTGTACATCCTGTCCATCATTATTAAATCAAAAACTTTTATAACATGTGTCTTACTCTACCATAATCCAAACCATTACCCACAACCTCCACGCTAATACCAAATTACTACGAGGTCCTGCAGAATAATCACCGCCATACCGAAAATCTCATCTGATACAGTGGTGGCAATCTAACCAAGACAGTAGAGGTAACGGAGCGGCAAATACATCATTGGAACAGAGGCGACAAGAATCCCTAAAAGAAATATTGATGTTTCTTGATCTCATTCATGGTCGACATGGCAGAATTATCTGTTATGGATGAAATAGCGGCAACATTGCGTGAGAGTGCGTCGGCCACCGAGTTTGCCTTACCGAGAAATTTCGAAAATGTTGGATTAAACTTCTGAATCCTGAGTTGCCAGCGAGTTAATTGACCTGTGAAGTTGTTGCCTCTGAAGGTTTCTGTAACAGCATAATGATCAGTGTGAACATGAATTTTATAGCGTAATACGAGTTAACGAAAAAGAGGTAACGCCCAGATCACAGCGAAACTTTCATGTTTCGTGACGTCATAGTTTTGTTCTTCCTTATTGAGAAGTCTACTAGCATATGCTAATATGAGAGGTTCACCAACCGACTCTTTTTGCACGTGAACAGCACCGATTCCAAAGCCTGAAGCGTCTGTGTACAAGATGAAATCTCTCTCGAAATTAGGAAAAGCAAGAATAGATGCTTGACACAAGGCAGTACTGCTCCTATTCAGACCAGATGAATGCAACTTTTTTCTTGAGCAGATGAGTGAGATGCTGCGCGAGAAAACTCAAAATTTTGATAAACTGGCGATAATGTCGAGCAAGATCGATGAATTGCCTCATCTAATCGATGTTAGTAGGAACAGGAAATTTTATTCACAGCATTTACCTTATCTAAAGTGTGAATACCATCTCTGTAGACTTTTTGGATAGATAATTTAACTTGCTGTTTGAGAAACGAGCACTTGCTGAGTTTGATTTTGAGGTCAATAGCTTGAAGGCATGACAACGAGAGAATAAAAATGCTCTTGTATGTTCTTTGATGCAATGATAACGTCATCGAGGAAGCAGAAGACACTTTTACCGATGAGACCTGAAAGAACAGAGTTCATCAATCTTTCAATCATCAAAGGCAGGTTACATAGACCTTAAGCCATGCATTTGAACATAAATTGGCCACAGGAGGTAGTGAAAGCGGTGTATGGCTGTGAACTTTCCTGAGTTCAGTTTGAAAGAATCCTGAATGTAAATCTAGGATGGAAAATCACTTAGTCACTTGAGTCACTTAGAGACAGAAGATCACCGAGACTGAAGATCACCTAACCTTGGCACTGGATAACGATCAGGAATAGTAGATTGTAATAACCGCAGTACGGCGGAGTAAAAGTCCAAGTAACTGTGGCGGGGAGGTCTTTACTGAAGCGTAGTCTGCTATACAGGGGCTGGAGCTTGACTGACCTCATGCTGGAGGTAGTCTCACAATCCGACTCTACTGAACCAGTAACCGAAACAGTAACCCCTTTATGAACAAGTGACCGATGCAGTAAACCTTAAGAATTATAACACTAACCTTAACAATTATAACACTCCTCCCCCTTTAAAACCACAATTATGAAGCAATACCAAACTACTATAAAACCAAGCCAAAAGGAAACAAAATATATCAAAAACATAAAACGGTCTGGTTCCTTGCGTAACCTTTCCAAATGGTGTCTGCGTGGTGCCTTATTCACCCCAGGCGGCTCCCAGTAATGGCAAATGCAGCTCCGACTCTTCAGTCAGTGTCTCTTTCCGCTCCCAAGCCGAATCAGGGACGTCGCTAGAATGGCCCCATGACTGTTCCGAATCGCCAGCTGCTTCCAGAGGCGGCATCCTGCTACTTCCAGACGCGGCATCAAGCTCGGGCGTAGCGAACCTTGCTTCGCGTCTACCACCGCGGTATCCGAGATGTCCAAGGGAGGAGATACCATGTCCTCAGCGATACTGTCCTCTTTCTCCAGACTTACTCTTCTCATCACATAGTTGAGATGACGTACAATTCGCCCATCGAACAGTTCCACCTTGAAAGAAATTGGACCAGTTTTTTTTGTACAATTACGCCTGGTAACCATTTTTCACTCAAAGAATAATTAATATAAACGGCATCCCCTACCTGAAAACCCCTTGGCCGTGTTCTTTAATACTTCTGCATTTCTTGCTTACGCTGAACTATATCCTAGATAATTGGATACAGTAAGTCCAAATAAGTTCTTAATTTTCTTCCTACTAAACGCTCAACAGGGGACACTCCTGTTGTAGTCCGTGGTGTGACACGGTATCGCAAGAGAAACTACCGGAGGCACTACCACTCTTGATCCCCACAAAATCATTCCATTTTGAATACTTAACTCCTGTTTCCTTCTAAAGTAAGGTTAATGTGCTTTCTCCAATACTCTGTCAAACCAACCGTAAAAGAAACTACCTCTGACTGTCGAGAGTGTGGTGTCTGTCCGTCCATCGCTTCAAATCCCTCGCTGTTACAGGTGCCGCATCTAGTCGCTCCAACAAATACACCACGTCCTCGGACACAGGCATTTCGGGCATTCTGGGAGAGGAAAGCGGCTTAAACCATCCGCGTGTACAATATCCTTCCCTCGTTTGTGAGTGATGGTATACTCATACGCAGATAGTGTTAAGTCCCAGCGCTGGATACGACTGGAAGCCATTACAGGAACTGCCCTATTTTCATTAAACAAGCTTTTAAGTGGTTGATGATCAGATATTATCTCGAAATAGCGACCATACAAGTATTTACGAAATTTTCTAACGCCAAATACTATGGCCAAATCTTCTTTCTCTACTTGAGCATACTTACGTTCAGCTTCACTCAACGTTCGGGATGCAAAAGCAATCGGTTTCTCCTCTCCTGACTCCATGCAAGAACAGCTCCCAAACCGTGTGGCGACGCATCACAGGTGAGCAGGAGGGGCTTCCTGAAGTCATGGTGCGCCAACGCTCGGGAGCTCAACAGTTATTTAGACTGGAAAAGTGCCTACTCCTCTTCTGGCCCCATTGCCACTTGGTCTTGCTGTAATATTCTGTACAATGGGGCCAAACCTCGGCGTCTTGGTTAAATTCTTCCACCTTTCCAATTGTCGCCATTCTCGTCGCCAATGCAATAACCGTAGTACGACGGAGTAAAAGTCCAACTAACTGTGGCGGGGAGGTATTCACTGAAGCGTAGTTTGCTATACAGGGGCAGGAGCTTGACTGACCTCATGCTGGAGGTAGTCTCACAATTCGACTCAACTGAACCAGTAACCGAAACAGTAATCTCATATGAACAAGAGTGACCGATACAGTAAACCTTAACAATTATAACAGTATTTAATTTCCTTGTTTCTTAGGAACGAGTAACAAAGGGGCATTGTGAGGACAACAGGCAGGTTCAGCAGCATCCTGACGCAACATACCTTTCGCAGCTTCATCAAGCAGAACTCTACGTTGTGTGGCATTTTGTAGCTAGGGATATAAGATGGTTTGGACCCAGGCGTCAGATGGATACCGTGTGTGATGACGTCAGTGTGTCCCAGAGGTTCGTCAGGGAGTGATACAACATTCCTGAAAGAACTGAGGAGAGCGAGAAATTCTTGTTGATAATCTGGGAAATCAAGAACAGATATGTGATCTATCGTGATAGGCGGAAGAGAAGAAATGTTATGGCTGTCAGATGCAAATATATTATTGATAGAGAAAGAAGGTAAATCATTGAAGGTTTTAACTTTCTCAGAGTAAGGTAAGGCATCTCCGAGTAGTACACTTATTGTGAGCTTGACAGGCGTAGATCTGATATTTTTCAGACCGATTTTGCAGAATCCATTGTGGTAAGAACAGATTTCAACTCAACACTGATATCCTCTGCATAGCAGAGGATATCAGTGCCTGATACAGCAGACTTAACCTTAGCGTTTACAACATATAAAGCACATTCAGATAGCTTTACCAGATCTCCTAACAAAATGTGGTTACAAGAAGTTACACCGTGGTCAGACTGGAAAGATGGTTAATTATGAGACTGTGAGACAGGCAAACTAGGTGACGTAACATGAGAATCCCGTGTAAAGTGTGGTCGCTAGGCGAAGGAAGAGTTACGACTGACGTTACCATGCCAGCAAGAGAAGGAGTATCACAGGAAAGAACAATAGGAATATAAGTATCTTTTTGAGCAATTTCATTGATACCAAGGAATAAGCTGATGTCATATTTGCACATGGTGTTGAGGCCTTTGAGAAAGTCAGCATTAAAAGATACATTTGATACAGTGTAGAAATAATTACATATGTCTGGATCCTAGGATGATAGACAGTGATAAGAGTACTTTCCCATGAGGTAAGACAATTTTTCCAGATATACTAGTAAAATTAATATCAGGAGTTAATGCAGTGATGTGATTCGGAGAAGAGGAAGAGAGTCTTCGAAATATATCCATCTTGCTAAGGTTAACAGCAGCACCTGTGTCAAAGAAAGCTTTGCATGATGCAGAGTGACACATAACGTCTGTGATAATGACAATGAATAATCCAGCATATCTAATGTTAACTGAAAGAAGTGCTGAGTTAGGATGATGTGTAAAACATACCTTGTGCTTCGTACGTTCTTTCTTTCTTTTTTTTTTTTTTAGCTACATAAGGTGATGATTTGAGGACTGATGATGATGTTATGATGGATCGGCCATAGAAGGGCCCCAAAAAAGTTTCCCGGTGATGTTTGTTGAGCAGCCTGAGACTGTGCAAGATGATGCCTTGATTCTTGCAAGAAATGACCTACCCTTTTATGGAAGGAACAAAATGGATCAGTGTTGAATGAGTGTCTATCTGAGCTATCGAGAACTACCTTACACTCCGCAATAACATGACCAAACAGCTTGCAACCTCAATTTCGATCGAGTGTGCTCATAACTAGGAGAAGAGGATGCACGTCCAGCGTAAACACGTCCACGAGAAGATGAAAAAGAATAAGAAGGTGGGTGAGCAGCCGAGATGAAAGAGTCAGGTGAGGGAGCGTCAAGTACCTGAACGGGCTCAGGGCTTGGAAAAGGACGCTTATCAGATAATAATTTGCAAACATCATATATGTAATTTGTTTTGTTGAATTCGAAGTCAGTTGCGACATGGAAGTTGGGAGCATCAAGGATGGTGGTGAACAAGAGATAAGATATGAGTCTTTTTTAACTTATTCTTTGACAGTGAGTCACCAGTAGGGCAATTTAAATCTTGAAGTTGAACGATTAATTCCGAGCTCAGAGAATGAATCAATGTTGTCTGCCTTGTAAGGATTAATCTGTGAGTGGATGTGCTGTGTAATAGATTTTGAGAGTTTGAGGAGAGAAGCTTTGAATGACACTGGAAATTAAGTGACGAAGTCACCAAAGGTAGCGAGAGAAGCAAATTTATTTGATTTTACCAACAGACCAGCGAGACTCGAGGGCTCGTGACAGATACGAGATTTCAAAATGGAGATTTTCTTCTTATCAGATGTGGCTGAACGTCTGGTACATTCCTCCTCAATCCTCTGAATAAACTGAGGAACGGTTTATGTGCCTGCTACAGAAAAAAAAAATCAGGAAGTTGACGAAATTCGTGAATAAAGGTGATGTGAGGTGTCGTGGTGTTTTCAGTAGACGTTGTGGCAGGTAGTGATGAAGATTATAGTGCAGACTGTGACCGTGTGTTTTCATGAGAGACGTGAATGCACATAGAATTAATGAATAACATACACAGAAATATGAAACACATACAGAATAACACACATTATGATAACACAGAACAACAATAAATAATAATGAATGACAGAAAGGAATAATATATACACTGATAAACAGACAGACAGATAGACAGACAGGTAGGAGACAGATAGGTAGACAGACAGACAGACAGATAGATAGACATCACTAAATGTCAGAAGGAGGAGTAGAAAAAAAACAAAACAGGAATAACCAGAATCAGATGGAATACTTAATTTTATGAAGGTGACAGCGGATGACTGGAGAACACGGCGGGAAGAGATGACCTAGGCGAGTCCGGGCAGTGATAGGGCGGCGGCGGGGAGGTGACGTCTGAAAGGCGCGGTGATCAGGTGTGTACCGCGGCCCGTGAGATGGCTATGAGACGTGACCGCGAATACCTGGATGGGAGGTGGGTGGTGGCTCGGGAAAAAACCAAGAGACACCCACACCTCAGGAAGAAGCAGGGTGGCGACCAAGCAAAGCAAAGAGAGTGAACAGGAACGGCGTGATGAGCGGCTGACCGGTGTGGCCACGAGGAGATGAGGCAGGAACGGCGGAGAGCACGTGAGGGCACGTATGTGCTGGGTCACGGTGGCTGCGCGGTTGGGAGCAGAGGTGACTGCATCATAGTGGGCGCCGGTGAGGTGAGTTGACACCCAATTTGAACATGGTGAGAGACAGGCAGGATCGAACCACGGCTTGCTACGTGGTTTTGATTTCGTCTAGGTGATGAATGAAAACTGCCTCGCAACTTGCCCGCGATGGTGGTGGAATATGCGTGCCTCAGCGTGTTATGGATTTTGAGAGAGTCTGGAGGTTTGTGTTCCTTGATCGCACAACACAGATGCACACAACTGTTTCTGAAGAGGCTGTACACCCCCACCACTGCCACAAAAATAGTATACCACTGTTGTGAAGAGGCTGGAAACCACATGTATCGAGAGATTGTCACTGCCACTTGTACTAGATTGTTTGTCATTGGTTGCTTGTCTTACTGGATGTTGCAGGAGATGACGGTTGCAGGATAGATGGTGATGGCTCGTTGATTCTCCGATGAATACTGCTAGCGCAGAGTGCGTGGGTAGGGATTTAGATTTAGATTTAATGATAGAAAGAGATGTACACGCGTGATACCGAGACATAGATTACGACAGACGTAAAGGTGCTTGTCTCTCTGTCTCTCAGAAGCCTGACTGATTCTAATTTAATCTGATCTCTGCCCTCTCAACTGTCTGTCTCCGATCTCTCTCTGAACTCTCTGTCTCTGACCTGATATGCTCTCTTTGAACTGATGTCTAGCTACGCTGGAAATGGATCAAGATTCATATTCTGAGATAAAGGGATGGCCAGTCAGGTGCCAGTAAATGGGGTGAAGGAGCCAATCACAGGTGTCGTTCTTCTGGCCAATAAACTGGGAGGAAAACAGAGAGGCAAAGAAGGTGTTTTCCCTAAGGACAAGCAAAAATGTAGGGAAGGTGTGGTATTCCCTTGAGAGGAGGATAGGAAGGAGAATGGTTAAAAATAGAACAGACTGGCCAAATAAAAGACAGTGCAAAACGATATATATGAATGATGAATATATACAATATTTGTTATGACTGATGCGAATGATACATAACACACACACACACACACACACACACACACACACACATACATACATACATATATATATATATATATATATATATATATATATATATATATATATATATATATATATATATATATATATATATATATATATATGTAGGAAGAGGCAGTAGACACCTGCCGAAACGATAATTACTCCCAGTGAGGCCTAAAGCACTGTTCAGGGGGTGCTGTGAACTTATCATTAAACCCAGTTGTGACCTCACTGAACGTTTCTCTTTG
Source organism: Scylla paramamosain (assembly GCF_035594125.1). Taxonomy (NCBI): domain Eukaryota; kingdom Metazoa; phylum Arthropoda; class Malacostraca; order Decapoda; family Portunidae; genus Scylla; species Scylla paramamosain. The sequence continues at coordinate 9,163,797 of NC_087195.1, forward strand.
TGTCTCACAACACAAGGGGGCAGTCACAGCCTGCCCTCTAAAGACAACTCTCTTCCTCCACACAAAATTACAAGGACCTAATAACACACACACCCTTCACTCAAAAATTTCAAAATTGTTATAGCGAGTCCTACACCAGTCTCGGAGTCCCCATCTGGGAAGGGGACCATAAAGGTCCCCAGGTCGGACTGCCTTTCTGTCGACGACCCTAAGTGTCTTGACACCCCCCCCTCAACTTTTTCTTCATTAACTTCTGCAACATTCGCGGTCTAAGATCTAATTTTCAATCCGTAAAACACCACCTCTCCTCTTCTAAACCTCATCTTCTTTTCTTCACTGAAACTCAGGTGTCTAAGGCAACTGACAGTAGCCCCTTTTCTGTTCCCTCCTACTTTCTCTATCCTCATTTTCGATCCAAAGCTGGATGTTGCGTTTATGTGCGCAATGACTTAACCTGCTCTCGTGCTCACGCTCTTGAATCTTCCGAGTTTTCCACCATCTGGCTACGATTACAGAGTCACTCAAATTAAATTTATCTGTGCTGTATACCTCTCACCTAACTCCTCTGACTATCAGAAATTCTTTGACTACTTACCTTCCAAAGTGGAGCACATTCTGACCCTCTTCCCTTTTGCAGAGATCTCCATTCTTGGAGACTTCAATGTTCACCTCCAGCTTTGGCTGTCCTCTCCCTTCACTGACCATCCTGGTGAACTAGCCTTCAACTTTGCTATCCTCCACGACCTACAGCAATTGGTGCAACACCCTATTCGTATTCCTGACCATCTTAGAGATACGCCCAACATTCTTGACCTTTTCCTGACCTCTAATCCTTCTGCTTATGCTGTCACCCTTTCTTCTCCGTTGGGCTCCTGCGATCACAATCTCATATCTGTATCTTGTCCTATCGCGAAGCGAAGGTGCCTCTGGCGTTTTGCCTCTGCTAGTTGGGGGGACCTGAGGAGTATTTTGCTGATTTCCTTGGAATAACTACTGCATCCGTGTCAGAGACCCGTCTTTGTGTGCTGAGCACATAAGAGGTGATAGTGTCTGGCATGGAGGCGTACATTCCTCACTCTTTTTCTCGACCTAAACCTTCCAAACCTTGGTTTAACACAGCTTGTTCTCGTGCTATACATGATAGAGAGGTGGCCCACAAAAGGTACTTAAGCCTTCCATCACCAGAATCTCATGCACTTTATATTTCTGCCCGGAGCCATGCCAAGTCCATAGTCCAACTAGCTAAAAACTCCTTCATCAACAGAAAGTGTCAAAACCTTTCAAAATCTAACTCCCCACGTGACGTCTGACATCTAGCCAAAAATATCTCCAATAACTTTGCTTCTTCTTTCGCTCGTTTATTTCAACCAAATGGCACCAGTGCTATCAAATCTCTTTCTAAAGCTGGACTCTTCGCTCAAACCCTTGCTAAAAACTCTGGGCTTGATTCTGGGCTTGTTCTTCCCTCTCCTCCACCCTATGACTACTTAATGCTACCAATTAAAATTCTTCGCAATGATGTTTTCATGCCCTTGCTGGCCTAAACCCTCGGAAAGCTTATGGACCTGATGGGGTCCAACCTATTGTTCACCGAAACCTCCGTGCTCCGTGCTTGCACCTTGCCTAGTCAAACTCTTTCAGCTCTGTCTGTCAACATCTACCTTTCCTTCTTGCTGGAAGTTTACCTACATTCAGCCTGTTCCTAAAAAGGGTGACCGTTCTAATCCCTCAAACTACCGTCCTATTGCTTTATTTCCTGCCTATCTAAAGTTTTTTTAATCTATCCTCAACAGGAAGATTCTTAAACATCTATCACTTCACAACCTTCTATCTGATCGCCAGTATGGGTTCCGTCAAGGCCGCTCTACTGGTGATCTTCTGGCTTTCCTTACTGAGTCTTGGTCATCCTTTTTTAGAGATTTTGGTGAAACTTTTGCTGTTGCCTTGGACATATCAAAAGCTTTTGATAAAGTCTGGCACAAAGCTTTGATTTCCAAACTACCCTTTCACGGCTTCTATCCTCTCTGTAACTTCATCTCAAGTTTCCTTTCTGACCGTTCTATTGCTGCTGTGGTAGATGGTCACCGTTCTTCTCCTAAATCTATTAACAGCGGTGTTCCTCAGCGTTATGTCCTATCACCCACTCTCTTCTTATTATTCATCAATGACCTTCTTAACCAAATTTCTTGTCCTGTCCATTCCTACGCTGATGATACCACTCTACACTTTTCAACGTATTTTCATAGACGTCTAACACTTCAGGAAGTAAACATTTGTGGCACGGCAGCCACAGAACGCCTTCTGATCTTTCTAAAATTTCTGACTGGGGCAGAGCAAGTTAGGTATTGTTCAATGCCTCAAAAGCTCAATTCCTCCATCTATCAACTCCTTACCTTACAGACAACCTTACAGACAACTATTCCCTTTTATTCAATGACAATCAACAGTCGCCCTCTTCTACACTGAACATCCTCGGTCTGTCCTTTACTTATAATCTGAACTGCAAGTTTCACATCTCATCTCTAGCTAAAACAGCTTCTATGAAGTTAGGTGTTCGGAGACGTCTCCGGCAGTTTTTCTCACCCCCACCCCAGCTGATAACTCTGTACAAGGGTCTCATCAGTCCATGTATGGAGTATGCTTCACATGTGTGGGAGGGTTCCACTCATACCGCTCTTCTAGACAAGGTGAAATCAAAAGCTTTTCGTCTGATCAACTCCTCTACTCTAACTGACTGTCTTCAGCCTCTCTATCATCGCTGAAATGTTGCATCACTAGGTATCTTCTACCGTTATGTTCATGATAAGTGCTCTTCTGATCTTGCTAACTGCATGCCTCCCTTCCTCCCGCGGCCTCGCTGCACAAGACTTTCTTCTTTCTCTCACCCCTATTCTGTCCATCTCTCTTATGAAAGAGTTAACCAGTATTTTCAATCATTCATCCCTTTATCTGGTAAACTCTAGAACACCTTGCCTGCTTCTGTATTTCTACCTTCCTCTGACTAGAATTCCTTCAAGAGGGGGGTTTCAATACACTTATCCTTCAATTTTTGACTACCGCTTTGGACCCTTTTATGGAACTGGCATCTCAGTGTTTTTTTTTTTTCATTGTATTTTTGTTGCCCTTGGCCATTTTCCTTCATTATATATATATATATATATATATATATATATATATATATATATATATATATATATATATATATATATATATATATATATATATATATATATATATATATATATATATATATTCAGTTGTTCTTATGTTCATAAACATTACTATATCTATCCTCAGAGTGGTCAACATCGTGAAGCCATGGACTTGCACATCTATATTCTTTGGTTCTTTACAGGTAAGGCCTTGACAATTATGTACTCTTAGAATAGATTATATATATATACTCGTATATATATATATATATATATATATATATATATATATATATATATATATATATATATATATATATATATATATATATATATATATATATATATATATATATATATATATATATATATATATATATATATATATATATATATATATATATATATATATACTTCAAGTCCAGACAATACAATCTAAAAACTCGGCAAAATTTTTGGGTCTTTGTTTTGACAACAGACTCATTTGGAAGACTCATATTGATTAATTTCTTAAACGTTGCCTTAAAAAAAATAAATAATAATAATAACAATAATAATAATAATAATAATAATAATAACGATGATAATAATAATAATATTAATAATAATAATGATAATAATAATAATAATAATAATAATAATAATAATAATAATAATAATAATAATAATAATAATAATAATAACGTAATAATAATAATAATAATGATAATAATAATAATAATAATAATAATAATGATAATAATAATAACAACAACATAGGGCGCACTGCACTTGGTCTCCCCCTACCACCCTCCTTTGGTGAC